>NW_026533172.1:1175176-1324103 GCF_026283585.1 Hylaeus volcanicus | reverse complement strand
TACAAGGTAGGCGAATTCGGTCATACAAGGTAGGCGAATTCAGTCATGCAGGGTGGTCAAATGAACTTATATCATTGAATACCCTTTCACAACTGCTTTTCAATAAAGGCGTTTTTTTTCTACTCCATCGAGTCATCTAATTATTGTATTTTGCACAGCCTGGGCATTTAAAAAAAAATCAAAGCGTAAACGAAAAGTTTCTAGTTTTTTTATAAGTAATTAACGTTTTAAAAATTCTAAAATCTTTTCATGTTTAAATTTTTTTCTTTGTTGTAAGACAGTTTCATAAATTTTATTAAAAAGGCTGGAGACTTTATTAAATTGTTTAATTAAGTATTGTTCGTTCAAACAAGAATTCTCAGAATTTTTCAAGCACACTGCGGAATAAAAACAACTTTTAGTAACAACAGTAAAATATAATTAAATTTGATATTACGTTTAAACCTATTTATAAAATGGCTGCTTATGTGTCAATGTAAGAAAAATAACAAAAGTAACCGTTTGCGTCAAAAAAGAAATTAATGAGTAAATATTCACTCATAACGCAAAACATTAGAAAATTTTAAAATGTAGAAAAACTGAAAACTTCATGATTACTTTTACGTAATAAATCATTTTTTAGAAAAAAACACTGGTTCCAAAATAAAATACCTAATTTAAGATGAAGCATGTTTTGTAAAGAGTTATCATGTGATAAGAGCTGACTGTTACAAGGCTCGTTGCATAAATGCGATGGTGAGTCCACAAACAATTCAAGTAAACTTATACCCACGTTATTACATAAAAAGTGGGTGCTTAAGGAAAAATATGAGGGATCATTAGAGTGTGTGAATGTGGTAGGTGAAGCTGATTCAAAGTCAGGCCAAGCTGTTAACGGTTCTGCATCCTTTTTATAATTAGAGCAAGCCAGCATTTCCTTTGGAGGTGTTGGTTGGGTGGCAATTAATCCAGTCGAATTTAAAAGTGATTTCAGCAGCATATCTAAGAATAATCCGTGCGTTATAATAATTAATGTACTTTTAGGATTCATCAATGCATGAAGCCACAGTAACCTATTAAAAAACATATCATCATGAGACATGTATACTTTTTTCCTTCTTGTTTTCGTATTAGCTAGATTTTTTTTACAACGCAAAGTGATAAAGTGTACCTTGAAAAATTGCATGCTCGAGTATAAGCGTTCGCTGATGTTTCTCGACTCCCAAACCACCATCCATTCTTTTGAATATTCTGAGCCACGCTGAAAATCATAAAGATATGTCACGATGTAACGGATTCTAGGATACTAAATATAGCGTCTTATATACCTTACGGTCGGAAAACGTAAATAAAGAGCGTCTACAGTAATTCCGTTATGAAAGGATTCTGATTGATTTGACGGAGCCACATCATGCGAATGTTTCTGACTTTTTGAATCCTTACTATATTATTGGTGAAAACAATGTTGAACTTGATAATAAAAATAGAAACATTGCGTTCACCTAGAAACGACAGAATTGACACGGGAACCCGAAAAGACTCCTCCAGTTTCACATATAGACGGCATCACAATAATAGGAAGCGAATTGAATTGCTTAAAACAAAATGTTTTATAAAAAATAAATACAAAGAAACATGAGAACAAAATATTTACCTTTGACATAACTTGTGCAGTTTCCAATGCTCGAATCTGAAAAAAAAAGATTAAATGAAAATACAGGTAGTCTCATACGATCACCATAGGAGATGATAAGATAGCTAGAGGGGTGTCATGATTATGATGTTGATTTTCAGAACAGAGTTTTTGTATGTGATTATAAAGCCAAGCAGCGGCGAATTCCGCCTGTTGCTTTCCTGACAACGCGCACATATATTTCAAACAATTTTCTCTAAGAAGATTATTTGTATAGCCTAGAGACTAAGTTTTTACCGACTAATGTTAGTGGTGGATCATGATGACGAGAAACAAAGTTTATGTGCTCCGATTGATGCATAGCATTGTTCATACTCTGAGCATGGCGCACAAAATATACACGCATACCGGACAGAGTACATTAAGAAGGTGTTTGTCACTGATCTTTTCAGTCTGCCGATGCGTAACTTTAATTAAAAAAAAATACAGTCACAGACCCTCTTTAAATGTTTTTTATTCTAGGTTCAAGTGCCACTAGGAAAAACGAAAACTATTTACTGGTGTAATACTAGAATGTTCACATTAAAATCTAAAATAGAACACTAAAAAATTATTTTTGTATTGATAGCCATATAATTTATTATTAATTTTTGAAAATGGTTGATCCTTGGTGAAGCAGTTTAAATATTTTTTTGACATCTTATTCATTTTTAATTGTTAAAATTGGATTTCCAATTTTTTAAATAAAAGTACCACCATTTTGTTTTATTGTTTACGTATAAAAGATTCAATATAAATTTTAAAAATGGTATTGGTAATAAGAAGGGTACTATAGAATAACATCAAAAAATAAAAGTACCAGACTACTGAAGAAACTTAATGCACAACTCTTCTTAGTGTACCTGATCCATTTATGCTTTGAGGAAAGGCAAATGCAACTGTTAGAATACATTTTATTATAGATTGTGATTGAACTAGACAATTACACATAGTACGTGTAAGCAACTATGGCAGAACACTATGAACACGAACTAAAGTCAATTGAGCTACGTTTAAAAAATTGGTTTCTAACAAGGCGTGTTTGTATGGAAAAAGCAAGTGCTCTAAAGAATTTCTTTTCACAACATAACGTTACAGGTAGCTGAAGCCATTTTTTTTTCAAGTTATCTTTTTTATTAAATTAAATTTTGAGTAATTTCTTCTACATTAGTGTTAGGAGAAAACGCTTTTGAAAAAGATTGCTCTAAGACGGACGCTGTAATGTGGAACGATTTGACACAAGAAAAGCCTTTTATAAGCTGTCAACTTTCTTACAACGCACAATTGATGAAAGCTGAAATGTAGGCTTAGGATGCAATAAAGTAGTGTAAAGTAAATTGACGTGCATATTAGGTATATGACTATGTTTAAAAACTCAACAAATATTACGCATCCTTGCCGCCAATCAGGTGTTTCGTATCTTCAATGTATAAAAAATTCGTTACCCATTACCTCGTTAGACGATAAACAAGTAGTAGAAAAAAATTAGTTTTTTTCTTCATTATTTTAAAATGATTTCCACAGAACCAGTGTGACCGTTTATTTGATACTTTTGCGTTATGCCGAACGCAATTAGCGGATTTACAAAAAAAAAACCTCGATTCGTCATTAAGGAATCAAGACATTGAAGATACGATGGCGGCTGAATTGTTCAGAAAACGGCATGAACTATTATCCAAAAGAACGAATCAATAACGACACCATAATATCTACATTCCTTTCAACAATTATCTCTGAGTTAATTTTAATTGCTAATTTTTTTTATTTAGCAACTACATAAATTACACGGACGTTAACTATTTTTACCAGTGCATTTTCAAATTTTTTTTTTTAGCTAATATAAAACAATTGCACAAAAAACATGAAAATTAACGATTGGCTTTAGCAACTCTTTCAATTTCATCTTTTTTCTTAATTGCATAAGAATTAGAAGATCCTTTAGAACAATTTATTATTTCATCCGCAAGACATTCAGCAATTGTTTTAATACTTCGGAAAGCAGCGATTCGTGCACCCGTTGTTATTAAATAGATGGCTTGATTAACACGTCGTAATGGAGACACATCAACTGCTTGACGTCTTACAACACCCGCTGAACCTATACGAGTCGAATCTTCTCTAGGACCTCCGTTTTTAATAGCTTCAACCAAAACGGCAATAGGATTTTCTTGAGTAAGAATTTCAATAATTTCAAAAGCATGCTTCACAACGCGAACGGCTATAAGCTTCTTTCCGTTGTTTCTTCCATGCATCATTAAGGAATTAACCAATCGTTCAACAATTGGACATTGAGCTTTACGAAATCGTTTCATTTGGTAACGTCCTGCTGAATGCGGAACATAAACACAAGCACGATCTCGTAAAGCAATGTAATCCTTGAAGAGAAAAAATGATCTTGTTATAAAAATATACTTTAAGCATAAATCATTTATTTTACCACTAAGGATAAATCATCCACTTCAAAGCCCTCATAACTCCAACGTCCGAACAATTCAACCTCATCCACTGGCTTAGCTAAAACACTAGCAGTGTCAACAAAGGAAATTTCGGAAGGTGTACTTTCAACTTCTGTTGCCATTACTGAAAAATTCAAAAAAAATACATCAATCATTTAAAATGGTCAATTAAAAAACACATCTTACTTCAAACCGCTTATGTTTCGATCACCAGACAATTTGAAGCTAAAACCGACCGGTTAAATAAATTGTTCACCTTCTATATCAGTCAAGGACAAAAACAGATTTCTTTATAGTAATCAAAACATTGAATTGGGACGGTTTTTTTTTCGTCCCAGCTAACGAAAACAACACATACAGATTTACACGTATCTAAAACATGCATTTTACTGATTTTTGACGACTAGCAGAAGCGCATGTCAACTATATAAATAACATCCCTTTACCATTCGTTTTTATTTTTAATTACCGGTTTTATTTACAGAAGTATCGTTTATATAACGGGACTATAAGACCCCCAAAGTACATAGATCAATTTTCGTATATAAACGCATAATTTTTTACTGGATTTATAGAATTAGGTATGTAACGGATTAGGTGTAGACCACATTTAAAGATTGTCTCATAACTTTTCTTTAACTACCAATTTTCTTAATATACAAGATTAATGTAACGTTTTCGATGTAACGTGTTAGAAATTCACATTAAAATTCTATTCATGATTAGATCAATTCATTTCTTCAATTCCATTTTAACCGTCTGTTTATTTTCTTTTAATGCAAATATTTCTTTTTTTTTTTTCAGCTTTAATGGAAAAAATAGAAAAAATCCCCTCCCCGGTTCCCCCATCCACGGAAGAAACAAAGTCAACTAAAGCTAAGGGCCAAATTGCGACACCAGAACGCGCTGAAAATTCAATCCATGTAGGGACTCTTCGCGGACCAAAATTTTATTCACGCTTAGGAACAATTATGCTTAATGGCTCCGGTGGTCGACCCCCAAAACATGAAGAGGTTAGCTTTTTCCACTATACCAATAATTTATGCATACTTTTTGTAGATATTAATGACAGGGTTGGGTTTGGCTACCCGTTGTGCTATAAGCGCAGCATGCATAATGGAACGTGAAAAAACCGGAATTATACGTCACATTGAAACAAGTTATTTTGCCTCAACACGAGTCACGTCTAGTAGAGTTCCCAAAATAACAATTACCATTGTTAGAAACTCTAACGCTAGCAAAGTTGAGGAGAATATGAATGAAAGCAAAGAGTAAGAGTTCGGTTGTATACGTGAACGTTGAACTAAAGACTCAATTTTTTTTTAACAAAAGGTCTGGTGAAATAAGAGTTTTCATATAAATTACCCTAACAAATTCAATTCTTACCAAATACTGGAAAATTCTTACTCTGTGTGTCATATTTGGTGTTTAAACAAAAATAAGGAGCATTCGTCTTTTTCTAGTAATATGAAAAGACGTAATCATTTATAAAATCTAGTTTCTTACGCGTATTTAGTACCAATAGGTTTTTTTTTCTTAATCAATGTATTTAACTTATTACAGTTGCATGGTAAGTGAGCGATTGACATTTTGACAAGCTTAGTAAATGAAAGTCAGCATTAAATTCAATTTTATTTTTATTAAAACAATTTTCAAAATAATGCGTTACTGTTAATTTGTTGAAAATTCTTTCAAGGCTCAACCTACAGTAATTTTTTTGAACTTTTCATTCATGCACTTTTATCGTAAAACTTACCAACTTCTTAAAAAAAATATCTTTTGAGTGTCATGATTCTGGAATATTATCACTAAATCGTGTACTAAAGCTGTCTATATGAACGATAGGTTCGAATTGCTCCTATACAAGTCAATACAATGATTTTTTTTTAAAACATATTATTAATCAACGTACCGGATGATGGATAAGTTCGTCAACCGACGTACTGAGAAAATATTTAATGTCATACGCTAAATTAACCTTTTTTCCTTACCACTTATTTAAAATAAATGTAAATACAATGTAGCTGCAATAAATTTGGAAAACGCAAATTAGCGCGAAAGCTCCAGAAAACGCAAATTTTATAACTGAAATCCATTTTATAACAGTGGCCTTTTATGAAAAACAATTCTACGTACCATGCTTAATGACTTTAGTTGTAGCAGAAACTTCTTGTTGCAATTCTCTAGGTAAGCCATACACCCTAGAAAAAACTTTTTTTTTTAAAAGCAAATACAGGTATTAATACCTACTCAGGAGGAAGTTCTGCCTTTGAGACTTCATCTGCTTCACCTGAAAATATACACAAAAAAACTTTTGTTAACCTGTTAAAATTCAATTTTTCCAATACCTTCTCTCTCTAAACCGTGAGAGGGTCTTCTCATATCTGCCCATTCCAATTTCGATAATTCTTCATCAGATATATCTTCTCTCTGAATTGTATGATGTGGTGAAATTTCATGCTCAATACCAAGCCTTTTTTTGTTCTCTAATGGCTTTGTAATAATAGACATGGAATTATTGGATATTTTTTGAAGAAAGGATAACTGGGGAGAGCTGGAAAAAACATTGATTTCTTCATTTTTATCTAAATGATTTGGAAATGATCGTAAAACATCAACGTTGTCGTCAATTTTTTTCTCGTTAGTTTTCATCCCAAAACGTGGCAGATAACTAAATTTTTCAAACTGCACCTTTGTCAATGACTAACCATTTAGTTCAAATCAAGCGAACGTTTAATAATTTGCTTTGATAATGACTTACGTCCAATTCCACTGGAAATAAAGGCAAAACATCAATCAAATCCATTAGAATTAGTAGCGTGACAGCTATGCAAACTCCTACTTGTAGCTTATAAATCCATATTAACCAATGATTTCGTTTGTACATTCCGTAAACCCTACATGTATTTATTCATTTAATTTCGATTAGAATTGGCTTTTTCTACCCAAACAAGGCGCTTATCAGAAAAGAAATCAATATTTCTATGTGAGCTATGTTAACCAAGGGTCGCTGTTTTTTTATAATACCCCACATGATGAATCCTAGCAATATTTGTGATGCAGATGTCCAGATACAAGCCTGTGTTCAAACGTGAATGAAATTGTTGTAACGAAGAAAATTTATTAAAAATCTAACAATAATATAACGTCATAACAGAAACATACTTGTAGTAAGGAAAAATGTTTTTGTGTGTAACTCTTTTTTACAATCATATTAAAATTTTCAAACCTTTTCTTCTACTCTACAAACATAAAACCTTTGTAGTCTATGCTTTAAGAGGGAGTTATAAAACCAGAAAAATTAAAATAATTAATTAAAATTACGTACAACTTGAAAAAAAATATTTTGTTGTTCATATTTGAACACAGTTTATTTTCTCTTTTTATAACATCACAAGGCCGTTTTGTTTGAATTATGTTCATATATTGGTCAAATTAATGGAAATATATTAAAAACAATCAACAATGGTTTTTTTTTGAAGAAAAAAAAAGAAAACATCTTTTACTTTATAACGTAATCTTATAAATTTTACATTTTTCTGACATTAAAACTAATTGAAATTTAAACATAAGCTATAATAGCACTGGCACATGTAGCATTTAACAAAAGCATTCTAAACTAAAAACCCCTTTACTACAATTGTTTGTCATGCCTTTTTCTTTGTGGTAACCACTGACTGCAAATGTTGATTTTCACCAAAGTTTTAGAAATGAAGGCATATCTTCCCCGCCTACGCATCCCAGGATGAATTTTAAATCTAATAGTAAGCTAAAAAATAAAAATACATAAAACTAGATTTTTTATTAGATCTGAGTGGTAAGTACATAGTAAAATGTCAGATGCCCAATATGAAGAAAGAGCTACAAATTATAGCCGCTAACAATCAAAGCGATTTTTCTCATTCACCAATGCATGGGAGTACAACAAAAGTAGGTTTTTCGAAAAAAGGAAAATAGTAAAAAATTATTTTCAGAGATTATTTGTCTTTTCCAAAAATCGATTTGTTCATGTTAAAGATGAAACAGATCAAGTAAATACATTAAAGACGCACACGAAAAGTTCCATATTAACAGCGCGTCCAAACTACACACCGAGTATACCCATTTCTAGCATTCTTAAAAATAAGACCCTAAAGATAGCATCTTTAAAGAGTACACATCCACTCAAAATAAACAATGATCAATCAAAAGAAACTCTGGGCGGTTCTACGAAAAAGAAACCAGAGAATCTTTACATGAAATCCTTTCATCAAAACAATAAATTTTTCAATCGTAATTTATTGAAAGATCAATGCAACAAATTGCTTGATTCATATCACTGTCTGCAATACGATTATCCATTTTTATGTAACAAATTGGACAAACAAAAAGAAGGACGCGAGATTTTTCGCTCTGAAAAAAACAAGGTTCCGTGGTATAAAAAATTTTTAGCAAAGTGTCAAGCAACAACTGCAACGCCTCCTAAATCATCACCATTTGTTCAAAAACCGAATCCTCCCGTGAGGTCCACAGATGCAGTATTAGAAACAATGGATAGGCATTTATTAGATATACACTCGACAAATCAGTGTTATTTTCACTACTCGGTAATTGCTGTTACTAATAACCTATCTTTCATTTTTCGTATGTTAAATATTATTACTTTCTAATACATTCACCGCCTTATGCTACCAATTGAATGATACTTTATGAATTTCGTGCCCACTCACGTCTGTTTCCTAATTCACTGGCATATCTACCGTATTAAGCATACCTTTAACTAATTTACTTTAAAATAGCGTGTTCATATCATAATTATTTTCAGCCTAAAACAAGTGTTTTCAGCAAATGGAGAGTTATCAACACACTAGGGGTAGTCATGGCCAAACGTTAAACTATTGTGTATATTTTTAATCTCTTGTAGTTCGGTACCTTCGCTAAAGTGTACAAAGTGCAGCATCGTCACTCAGGAAAATTAGCGGCAGGAAAACTAGTAAGATTATTTCACATATGGTAATACTGTTTTTTTCTTATAACAAATTATAGTTGGAACCTCAAAAGTTTGATATGGTAACGCAGGAACGTATCAGTGAAATGTTTTCTAAAGAAATACGAGTACGTTATTATTTAAAAAAGTAAACTTTTTTCACGTATAAAACAAATTTGTTATTTCCTTTAGTATCTCGTAAAATGTCAATGTCCTGGTGTTGTAACTGTTTACGAACTTGTTCGTGGTTTTGAAGGATGGCTTTTAGTACAAGAACTTGTTTCTGGCGGGGTAATTTTTCTGTAGTAATAATAATAATAGAAAAATATATTACTATAGACCCTATGGGATGATTCAAGTTCACAATGTGAAATGGAGCAGTTTCTACTATTTTCTCAACTGCTTCAGACTTTGCTGACATTGCAAGAAAGAGGCATTGTTCATCGTGATTTAAAGGTAGTGTGATTATGATGGTACACAAAAAAATTTCATTTAATGAACATTTTAAAGCCAACCAATATATTAAGATTTAAACAAGGTGGACGCCTGTGTGTAACGGATTTTGGTTGGTCGGAGTCGGTAGAAAATTTGAATAATTATAATCATGAGCTTCCAGGAACTATAGAAATTAATGTAAGTAAATTTCGATTTATAAAGTTTGAATCTATATAATTTTGGTTTTACATGATTCAAGCCACCTGAAGTTTTACAACATCGGAATGATAAATGTCAAAAAATCGACAATTATGCCTTAGCCCTTAATATGATGCTACTCTTTAGCCATCAGTTCATTTGTCGTGACGAGAGTATGCACAGGAAATCAACGTTACCATAGATTACTTGTAATCATCATTTTATTGGTTGCTTTATCAGAGTTATCTACAAAAGACGCTGCAAGACAAATGTTAAAAAGTATTGCTTTAATACGTAATGGGAGGTACTATACGCATCAATTCTAACACATAAATTATCTTCAAAATAGCTAATTAGCTTATTTTAATTTTTTAGACCACTACCTGGTTTCTCTCAAGACGCATGGACGGTTTTCTTAGGGTTATCTGAATTTCAAGCAAAACAACGCTTTTCACTTTTAGAGGTTATTTTATGACCTTTTCTATCCTGAAAATTTTAATAGTTTCATATTTAAATTAGGTTGTGGAATCATCATGGTACACACGAATGATGTGTAACCTCATACATCAAAAGAGCATTTCAAATGGTTCCCATAATGCTATAGTTGATTGTAGTTCCTTCTTTTGGCATGGTAAGAGTACCAATGTTGGAAGTAACTATTTATTTGAAATTCATTTATAGAAACTTTGCGAACCTTAGCACGGCAGCTTCACACCTACATTAAAACGGCTCCAAAATTATCTGTGTCGCCATATAATACAAAAAATAACAACGGACGTTTTGGCAACTCAAAAATACCGTTTGATATTTACACCAAAAACTTAACAAGTTGGTTTATTAGGCACATATTGACGTTGACAAGTCTACATTTTAGGTACGCAAGGTATTGCAAATGATCATACAAGGCTGAATCCAACGAGAAACGAAAAGATTGACGAGGATGATTATGGGAATATCTACTGTTCGGACGCTCAAAGCACAACAAATAGTAGTAAGGTGTATGACGTTGATTCAGAATCTGTTGCTAGAAGAAGACAGTGGAATCGATGGTTTAATTGCTCATCTAATAACACAAGTCAAAATTTAGAAACGTCAAGCGTTTCACCTTTAGCGAAAATTGGGGTTGAAAGTGTGACAATGGATTCTTTGGTTATTAGTTTAAAAAGTCCATACAAGTGTAAACATGGCCATAAAAGTTTAGATGGTAATATTTCAAATAAACATGAAAAGTCTGAATCAAACAAGTCATTTCAACTAAGTTCACTAGACCAATCTGACTGTTGTAGTCAAAAGCATTATGTAGAAGACAAGCAAAGAAAAGTGGTTCCACCCTTATCCTTTGATAAACTTGCAAATTTTAAAAAACGCACAGAAATCGACGCCTATAACCAAGACGATTACAGACTTTCATTGATGCACTTGGTTACACACAGGTATAACGGAAACCAAAACGATTATTCCAGGTGCTTTGATCGCCACAAAATAAATGATTACGCAACAACGTATTCGAAAACATTTCGACTAACCGAAAAAACTTCATATTGTCCTCCGATTGTGTATCTTTATAATAAACAAGTTGACGAAAACTGTCTTAGCGAAAAAATGCCTCCTGCAGTTAATATAGCTCACAGAATTAAAAAAAACTCAAAATTACACAATTTTCATACAGAACTTCGCTGCCGTCAAAATAACTCTTACCTACCAACACATCTTAAAGGTTCTGTTGATGTGTCCGAAAATTTTTATCAAAATCCCTTAAATACATCGAGACTAGGACTGGGTTTACCATCCACCACACAATCAGCGAAATAACTCATTTTCTAATAATTTAAAATTTTTTCAAAAAATATGCTATGCTTTATTTTTTTTTATCAAAAGCATCTATTCAATAGAATAATGACTTGTTACATTCTACCATTTTTTATTAAATATTTTCTTTTGTTTTAACAATGTCAAGATAGAACCTTACTGTAATGCTTTTTCTAATAAAAGGCTAACCAATGTATTGTTTATATCCTCTCATATACTTAGTGTGTGCTGATTATATATTTTTCTACACTTTTTGCACGAAGGATCAGTTTAACGTAAATTACAAAGTAGATTGTTTTGATTAAACACATTATTAACTTCCACAAATGGTTTACAAGAAGAAAACTTGTTTACTGCAATGCTGATCTTTTAAATTTCTGCTGGTTGAATTTAAAAAAAAACAGGGTGGAGTCAAGCCACATTATAAGAATAAAATAATTACAGTATTTCATCAATTTTTCAGTAAATATTTTTTTTTTTTCAAATTATGTTTGATATAGCAATTTCAAAAATTTCATTTTTCAAACTAAAGTGATAGTTACTCTATAATGTATCTTCCGGCAACATTTTGGTATGACTCAAGCACCGCCATTATTGAAACTACCAGGAAACATCACACTCCACTTCACTATCATTTACGTCAACATGACTATATGAGTTTCCAGCGTGAACTAAGGTTGGTTATTTCTCAAAGGAACAAACAGAGATTTATACAAAAACGTTTCTACAGAGCAGGTGCTAATCCTTTTGTTTTAGACGAATGCGGACGTACCCCATTAGACCTCGCATTACTGCAAATGGAAGATTTGCTAGTAACAGCGTTTTGTACAACATTTTCTATAGATGTTTTGATGAGAAATATTCAGTATCATTTGAGACATCCTGCTAAATTTAAACCAAATTATACTGCTGCTTATGCTTCCATGTACGAGCATCATAACAATATTCGGTTGAATTATTGTGCTGAGGACTCACCTGACTACGGATTAAGCTTGGGTACTGGAGCTTTTAAAGAATGCCCAAGGTACGTACCGAGAAAATTCGAATTTTATCAACATAATTTACTTCCAAAACGTGCTTACCAAGAAAAGCTAAACTTTACGCAAGAACAAAATACATCATGCGGTAACAATTGATTGTTTCCATGATAAGACAAAAGAAGGGTTTTTTTAGAAAAAAAACTGTATAAATGTAATCATGAAGCTCATGACCATTACCCACAAACGACGGAAGACCAAATTAAACTAAAATCAAACAAAGGAATATATACAAAATTTTCAAAGAGTATAAAACCGCCACATGAATCACAGGAATTTATTTCCCAAACGCACAATTTGCCGTATCCAAATCGAAATTCTTTTGAAAAAAAGTTTCATAATAAATTATTGTTAGTTGTTGAAGACAGTTTATTAAATTTGAATAAAAATCAAATAAAAAGTCGTATGAATCTTATTGAATCTCAGCTAGCAGGATTAGCACGTGTTATAACTATAATGGCCACAAGCGCTAGTTTGCGCCATCAAGCCATAACATTCCGTTCAATTTTATCAAAAAAAAAATGTTCAGATGTTGCAACCAAGAACCATCTGACCCATCATCCTTTTATTTTTGAATACTTTTCTTTTCCTTACCTTTTTTTTGGAGTATTGCAGGTAAATCTATTTAATATTAATTTTGAGTAAAATTCAATAACCTGATATTATTGTGTATAAATTTGTAATACAGTATTAGAGTTATGCGTACATAGAAATTCTATTTATTATTCGTTACCTAGCAAAATTGGAGTTAGAACAGTTTCAACTATGTTTATCTCTTCTTTCTTCATGGAATGAAACGTTGTTTTTGTTTTTATTTAAATGCTTTTGCTTTATTCAAAATAGACTGTGTTTTGTACGTCAAATGAATTGTTTAGCATTATATTAGTTAGAGTTCCTGATTTTTGTAATCAAAAAATAATTGCTACTAATACGCTAGATGCTGTTAGGATTGCAAGGGCGAATGTTATACTGTTTAGTTTATGTTTATGTTGTATAAATTTTTATTGTCTCAAAAGGAAAAAAAAATATTCTTGCAAGTAGAAATTAATTAATAAACTATACTATTCAGATAATTTTTGAAACGTATTTTGAAGATAAGAACCAACATAACTTCAACTTGACAAATCCTGTAGATGGGCGCCGACTCATAAATTTAGTTTTTCAGAAACGTTTAAAAGGCCACGAAATTCTATTCTTTCTAAAAAAACTTAACAACTATTTAGTGCTTTATATATCTGTCATGGGAATACAACATTTTAAACCTTCTCGAAATTTAGCAGAATCCCTTTTGTACATGGCTTTTTGTTTAGATACAACCCCTTTGTTTGATATTATATGTAAGTCTTGCATTATTTTTGAAGGGAAGACTCATTTCGATTGGTCCTCAACGCTTAAAACGCTCATTTTACATAAAAAAAAACTGGACGTGTTTCTTTTTCCGTTACTATCACAAAAATTAATGGTAAATTCTTGAAATAATTGTTAACATGTAAAATTTCTTGTTGAGAAAAGAATTTAAAGGGAAAATCGCACAATAACGAAAATTTCGTTTTACAAAATTCGCTAAGCCACTCGGCCTCAGTGTGAGTTTATTTCCTAGAATCAACTCTAAAATTGATTAATGCGTGTTTTTCACGACCTGTTAGGCAAAACACACAGTCTTTTTTTTCTAAAGCATCAAAAGAATTTAATGATGCCTTTATAGACCTTTTTAAAGAAATATTTGGAGTGTAAGAAAAAAATTATTTTTTTTCATGAATATGTTTTTCTTGTTTTTACGCAGATGCGCTTTGCATCATTTGAAAATTATATTTCATCGCTGGTTTCATCATCATCTTTATCATCATCATCATCACCTTTTACAAGGAAAAGAAAACATTTCATTTCCTCAACATATTTCAAACCTTAGCTAGAAAAAGATTGTGCAGGTGTTTTAAGACGCATAAGACTGCTGAATATTTTTTTATCAGTAACCTTTTTCCGTACACTTGAATGGTGCCCAAAACTACGTTATTGTAGTGATTTTTTTTTTTACTTTAGTCATTCATAAGCAATACAAATAATTTCTTATGTCTTAAAATCTATTTATATGGAATACATAATGTGAATTTTAGGTGTACTCATGTATAATTTTTTTTGAAACTTATTAATTCAATTCATTTTTTTTGATTAAAAAATGTAAAGTATTATTTGGGAAGTACAGTCTTAACAAGAATCATAAGAGTAAACTTCTTCTTTGCTATTATTAAATCCGAACGTCAATAAATATCGCAACTCCAAACAAATTTATTTTTTACTAAGAAATTCACAAATCATTTATTATATTGTCATTTAAGGACTACTTATGAAACCACTAATAGAAGCCTGTGGTTGAAGTGTCGGTTGCGAAATAAGTAAATTCCAAAAATTTACTTTTAACTATAAACAATTTTTTTCTGACCCTATACTACTGAAAACCGAAAAGTTTTACAAGGTTTAAATAGTTGTTTGTTCCGTTTTATGAAGCTGCGAAGTGCTAATGATGTCCGAGAGAAAAAAAAATTAACAAATTTTGAATATAATGAAAACAAAAAGATGCTTTGTTAGGATTTTAAAAATAATTCCGTTTCATAACTTGAAACCTGCGTCAACCCTTGCGTAGGTAAATATACTGCGTGCATTTTCAAAAATTATGTAATAAAACATATGTTTTTTTTTAAATATTATTCCCTTTACAAATAAAAGCATTGGTTTCAACTGGTCAATTCCGGTTTTAAATAAAACGATTTTATGAAACTTGTAAATTTCTTCTTGTTAATCAAAAACTCGACTCCACAAAAGACTCATAAAAAAAATTTATTATTTATGCGTGTAGTGTATATTTACTTACAGTGAATACGTGTAGCAAGAGTCAATCTATGTAATAGTATTGTATAACGAAGATACTAAACAATATTTCCGTTGGATCAGAAAAGAACGTAATATCAAGAACAAACTTTAAATCAAATGACTGTACTTGCTTTATAGTTTAATACTTGAACAGTTGAAGTAAAAATTCCATGAGTAGCTTACGTAGAACCGGACATACAGTTTTTTTAAGCTGGACATAAACACTTACAAGCATTATCGTTGGATTTTTTTCCTACATTACACATATCGTATTGTTTAACTGTATTCTTCTGAACTTAATTTAAAAAGTTACGAACTGTAAAAAAAACTATATTAAAAATACCTAGCTCGTTTTTTTTAACGGAGCAAAATGTTTATTAAATGCATGGTCTATACTTCTTGATTTGTTGGATCAATAGTACAGATTTAAATTAAGCACTATTATGATTGAAATATGTGGTAAAAAATTTTTTTTTTTAGAAAACAAGTATTAATGGCTGGATGTAGAAATTTTTTTTATACTCTAAGGCAAAAAACTAAGGTTTTTTTACTCTGTTTTATTCTATATCCCTAAAAAAAAGTTTCAAGTAAAACTCTTATTAAAAAAAAGTTCATTCTGATTTTTTTTTGAAGCTAAATAAACGTATTTGTACATCGATCTTTTACGTGTAGTGTAGAGATAATTTGATAAAACATTAAATCTGTGTTAAAAATATCCACCAATCCTTTATTATATAACAAAACAACTTGTAGGGCAGGTCACGCATAAGAAGAACAAAAAGTTTGTCGATTTTTAGTTTATTTAAAGTAAATAACTATTGGTTTATGGCTCTCTTGCAAAGCAAAACAAAAAAATAATAATAGTAGTATTAAAAAATGAATTATGCACTGTGTACAAAAAAACACTTTATGTAAAAAAAAAAAATATGCATCATTCGTTAATAGTTTTCGCATAAAAAAAAATTACAAAAGTATTTTTTTTTCTACTCTTTTGATAGGTAGAAACTAAATTTTAGTTTTCAAACTTTAAATTTATTATGCTATTTACAGCATAGACTCTCTCAATACTTTATTAACAGTTAGTAGTTCTACTAAGTGAGATTAACAAGAAGGAATAAAAAAAAAGTTTTTAAAATTCATAGTAGAAAATTATTTTATAGTTATGAATTGTAAAATATTGTTGAAATTATATCTAAAAATTATGAACAGTTAAAAAGTCAATAGGTCCAGATAAATTTGAATTTTTATAATGATTTATTGTCGTAAAGTCCTAGCAACCATGGAATAATAGCAGTTCGTGTTAATGAGCAGTTCAACATTGACCGAATGGATTGAAAAATACCAATTTTCAGTTATAGCTCATTTAGATTTGGTCAGTGTTCAATTCAACAATACATGCTAAATTTGAAACGTTTCTAGGATTGCTTTTATGCCCAAGTAGAACAAAGGCGATTAAATATCCCATCAGATACTCCTTTAGCTGTTTATCAGGTGGTTGTCAAAGTCAATGAATCAAAGTTTTATTATGCTACGTCATGTTGTTACTTTTTGTGTGTTGTTGTTCTACATTTTTCATTATACTAGTGGGATGGAATTATTGCAGTCAATTATGCAGCGAAAAAAACAGGTGTTTGTCGAGGTCTTCGGGTAATTGAAGCAAAGAAGCTGTGCCCTTGTTTGCAACTCGTTCATGTCGGAATTATAGGGTTGAATCCATCAGAGGATTCTTCTACCGTAACACCAGATCGTCAAAAGCACAAAGTTTGTTTAAAGCGTTATCGTGATGCTTCTCAAGAGGTGCTGGTTTTCATAAAACGTGTGTTAATTTCATCTGTTATAATTTTAAAAGGTTTTAGATGTCCTTTCACATTACTATAGCGACCATTTTCAGAGAACATCAATTGATGAAGTTTATATAGATCTTTCAACGTATATTAAGCAACTTTTAAGATCTATTATAGAGTGTTTAGCTCCCTTAGTTCAAGTATTTAAATGCCAAAATTTTTCATCTTTTACACAGGATCATAATCATTCGAACTGTGTACAAAATGGGATCACATGTGCAAAAAACACTAATGGTTCTTGTGATATATGGAAATTTTGCGATGAACACGGTTGTCCGCTTTGGATTGATACAAAAAATGCGAATTCTGCATGCCTCACTGAACCCAAACAAGAAATTATTTTATGGATCATTTTGTGGTTACAGTGGTTCGATCACGATTTTAACAACAAAATCGAGTCATTCAGAATTGGTACTTCGAAATACGAGATACTTAAAAATGTAGCTAAAAATCTTTTCGAAGACCAAACAGGGCTTTTATATGAAATAGGAAAAGATTGTGTCTTCCGTTCTTTAATTTTGCGAAATGTTGATCCGGAAACTAACACCTGTATACCATTTTTCTTACGTGATATGAATCAAAATAGTATGCTTTCAAATGAATTCGTTTTGTCATACTTGCAGTTAAATAAAAAATTTACTATTATTGTTTTTCAGATTTTCCGTTAATTTTAGGAAGTTTTCTTGTATATAAAACACGAAAAGACATTAAGATAAAAACCGGATTTAATGTTAGTGCAGGCATCGCTAAAACAAAGGTATGATATTTTTTTGCATAAAATATGAAATTATACATCGCAGTCTATAATTTCTTTCCTATCTCTTTAACTTTTAAGTTTTTTGCAAAAAGACTTTCGTCTGAATTTAAACCAAATACTCAAACAATACTTTTTAACAAGGATATTATTCCATTATTAAAAACGATTCCTCTCACTAGTGCAAACAGCATGCGCGGAAAGACTGGCCGCTGGATCGCTGCAGTGCTCCCCGACGTCAAATATCTCTATGACATACCTTCCAAGTATACATTGAGCGCATTAAAGCTCAAATTCCGTTCGTATCCAGCGTGTAACGATTTTGTAGAATGGTTGTACAAGTTTGCAACGTAAATATAGATTTAATTATAAAGAACCGTCATGTAAATTTTACCATGTTTTCTGTCTGGTGATTGTAGTGGCGCCTCGGAGGAATCTGTTCGTTCCGTAACACAAGTAAAGTCCATGATTTCTTGTAAAACATTTCAAGATGTGCATACTATGGAAGACTTACACGTAACCTTATCAATGGATTCAACGGAATCAATTATTTTGTTCTGCATAATTTACTGTAGAATTGGATTCAGCTTATTTGTGCTGATTTGTCCGAAAGATTGGTGACTGAGTTTAATAAAAATCAACGTTTCCCTAAAGATTTCGGTAAATTTTGGAATCTTTTTTTAACTTTTTGTTTTTTCTCTGTCTGTCTTTTTCTACTCTCTCAATGCATATAAAAATTCATTCTTTTGTAAATGTGTTTACAGTGCTACATATAACCGGTGGTACTCCAGTGGCCTCTCGTACTAGATCTCTGCCAGCTTTTCTGTGTTCTTTTACAGGTGAGAAACGCATTATAAATTAAACAAATACAAACAATTTTAGACCAAAATCATGTCGCATCTAAATTAGTAGAACGTATGATTAGTACTCTTTCTTCACGGATTTCTCCCAAACAACTTTTCCCGTGCAACCGATTAGGTTTAGGTGCCAATTTAACAACTGCTCAAGGACAGCGTTGTAACAATTCTCTTTTATCATTATGTACCAAAAAAAAGGTTCTTAATAATTTGTCTGATTGTGATAAATTAAAAAAGCTGGACTCTTGTATTGTTAAAACGAAATTATTAAAACCCCAGATAGTTTCACGAAAATGCCAAAAAAAGAAAAAAAAAAAGGGTAAAATTTTATCTCGTTATTTGTGCCCTTCTGTCTGCTTGCCTTCATGTTTAGAAACATAACATAAAGTCTTTTTAAAAAAAAATCATTCGTCCCGTTTTTATACGCTAATTTCTATTATTGTTTCAAGTTAAAAATGTTCAATTGTTATTTGAGTGCATTTTTTGCTATCTCGGTTTTTCGCCTGACCGCAAGAAAAATTTCATATCCTTCTAAAAAATAGTTTTATAATATATTTCTTTCGTCGTACATAATGAATTTCTGATATTCAAGATTCGATTTTTTTAATAACGATCATATCTCTTAACGGATGACTCACTTTGTTTGTTAAAACTTATTCGTCGTCTTACCTTATCTTAACACCGTTTAGTTGCTAAACTTGCACCAAATAAAATTGTTTGCTGATATGAAAAGCAGCAAGATAAATTTGACACAATCTTTTTATAAAAAAAAAACAACCGAATGACATGTATTGCAGACTAACCAAATAGAGACGAAAAAAAATGTTGTTTAAGAATAAGATCATTTTAGCACGAAGCGTAAAAGAGGTATAAATAGCGAAAGTTTTTTCATCTACCATAATAGCGCTAATAAATTTTTCTAGACTAGTGTTTTTTAGTAGCTTCAAGATGTATTAGACCATCTAGAATAGATGTCTTTATAAAAGTCCTTTAAAAGAAGTGTTTTAACGCAGGCTACACCTAATGTCAATACCGCAAGCAACAACCAAAATTTCTTGAATTAGCATAGTTAAACTTGATTACGTTTTCCTTGGAAAGGGAATGCAAGTGTTCGAATGTAGATTTTTATTTAATGTATTAATGTAGAAAAAATTATTGGTCGAACTAACATATGGTTTAACACGATTAGATGTAAATTTGTTTAACTCAGAAAAAAATAGTTTTTAAAATTTAGTTGCTCTGGGGATTCATCATTAATGCTACGAGTTTCACTTTGATAAATTTTCTTTGCATATTAATTTTAGGTAAAAGCGTTATGCATAAAATTACATAGGTAAGGCAAAACATAATTTTGAGTATGGTAACCTAACTTCAAAAAACGACTTTTTGTAAACTAAACAAATACATTATGCTTTCTTAAAAACACTTTATATAACTCATGTTTTGAGAGTCTATATCATGAATTGAAGAAACTGATTATTTATTAGATCATTTATAAGTCCTCAAACAATACAGAGTGTTTTGGGAAGGAAATTAAACTCAATGGTTTAATTTTTTTTTTTTGTGAATCACTTAACTGTGCTTATAAGGTAAACTGTATGCTTCAAGTGTCATAACGAGTTTCACTAGCGTTGTTGTTTCTATTCCTGAGAGGCTATTTTTCATAAGTAGACAATAACTCTGATAAAAACATTAATAAGTGTGAATTATACAGCGAATTAAATGAGATGTTCTCACATTCATGGTAGTTCAACCTGTCAACCAACACATACGAGAGCTGAATCAAGATACGCAAAATATAATTAAATCATGACAATAATAACTTTAATTTTCGATAAAATGTAATATGATAACGAAGCATACTCTTTTTTTTTCATCGTTAAAAAAGTTAATAAAATGGAGTTTTAAACATTTTACACAATTACCCAAATCTTATTTGTAGGTAATGACATCATGCAAACAAAACTTATGTTGAAGCAGACAGAAAACTAGAAAAACTTGTTAAGCCATGTATATTTTTAGACTTAACGCTAATCAATGGATTATGTTGTTACAAGTACAAGGCCTACATAATTCATAACACCTATAAAGAATATAAACGTATTATTAAAAAAATCTACCTTCATCGTTTTACAAGAATTTTACTAGGATAACTTGGTTTTATATGTTTAAAAGCCATGATGCTTTAAAAAATGAAATCGTTCTCTTGTACAAACATACTGCAGACTGTTAAAAGAACAAAGACGCATTTGGTTAAATTTAGTGTTTCAACTACGATGCCTAAGAACATATACAACTAATATTATCAAATAATACTCAATGGTTAAGGGGGCATAACCTGATGGAGAAACTATTGATCACAAGTATACTGTAAAAAGAATTTTACTTCTATTGTACAGATCTTGGTATAGATATATTTCTCTTATCTTAGTTATATCTTTTAAACCATATGTCAGAATTTTTTTCGATAATATTGTTTAAAAAAACAGATCACACACGTATTTGTTGTTTATGAGAGAATTGATTTAAACAATAACGTTATAAAACTGTTTGATAAGGCGAGTGTTCTTCGCAAAACGATTTCTATATAGGATGAATGAATACGGTTACTGAATACGAAATTTATTTGATTAACAAATAGCGTTGTCGCAGAAAATTTTCTTAAAAGGATTTCTTAATTTTTATGACGTCTTAAAAAAGTAGCACTAGATTTTTTGCAAATCACGACTGTAACTTGATTCAAATAATTCACAAAACATTTCTTTAAAATAAGGCTTCCAAATATAACTTACAAGAATTTACTTCTATGTATTAACAATCGTAGTGATTCATACAAATCGTTTTTTTTGTATAAGTATTGACTTATGTGATAACCTCAGGAATTTTTTTAAATCATAAAATTGACAGAGTTTATACAAATAGTTAAACGAATCTGTCAATGTCAGAGAAGACTCTCCTAAAAAATACTTTTTTATAAATTAATACAGGATTTTAAAATAGAAATGAAGAACACTACTAGTGATAATAAAAAGAATAAAACCATTAATTGTTAGCATTTTTGTAGTTTTAACAAACCTGCAAACTACCGAAGACAGAAAATAAAAGGTGGATAAGAAACAAAAACTGGGAACCATTACAGAAGAACGTAAATCCTTAGTAAAATAACTCTAGAAGCGTTTAATGTTCCCTAGAGTGTACAGGTCAAAAGAAATTAACAATTATCAGTTTAAAATGTCTTTTCGTTATTATTAAAAGAAATTTTATTGGATTCGAAATATCTGAATGGTACTATTATGAATAATAAACATTCACATCCAATTTCTGGTAACTATCTAAATAACAATAAATCAAAAAAAAATTGTGTAGAAAACTCAATAAAGACAGTTTTATGTCAAGTGAAGCGAAGATCCAACTCGACAGGAGTGACTTGGAAATCATTCGAGCCTGTTTAGGGTAATCAATCTATATTAGAATTAAAATTAATGAATTTTTTTTTGGTAGAAGTGATAATCCAATTATTACACAAAATTTATTATCATATTCGTTAAATGGTAGCGATCACTGGATGTTAGAGCCATGGAAGGATATTTTAAGTGTGGTTAATCGTGCATCTAACCATTTTTTGTTTACGCTAAATGAGGTAACATTTTTAGTCTACAGAATATTTTCTAAAAGTTTATCCAACTTATCATCTACATATAACTATAGTTCAGTAGCTTTGTATGCAATACCAAGGATTTTTTTGAAGCTATATGAAATTTCTATGTATTACTTGTAAACGGCAACAGAACGAATATATACTAAGTTTATATATATAAAGAAAACAAATATACAAAAAAAATGAAGTTACCATAAAAACTTTTTTATTATGCTACTTCTTTTCTTAGGTTCAAAGAGTTGTGGATTTAGCATTAAAGGAAATGGGAATGCTTTACGCAACACCCGCAGGTATACAAAGTTTTTATAGATCAATAGTCAAGTAAATAATTTTTGGCGGGAGCAGAAACGTTATTAGATGTGGCAAGTGCTCTTAGCTTGTCACATTGTATATTGAAACAAGATATTGTGATGAAACATATTATGGAGGCATATGATCCGAATCTCCGACGAACTTTTTTAAAAAAAGTTTCTAATGAACCTTTATATTGCGTTAAAGTTGAACATATATTTTATGCCATTCATTCAATCTAACAATAATTTTTCAAGGGTCTTAACAAACCTCAACCTAGTGTATCTCTTTTACAAAAAATGTCCAACGCCGTTTCTGAAGGTTTCGACTTTTTCATGAAAGGTTTTCCTACAGAAACCCAATTATTTCAAGACACAACTTGTCAATCTTTTGAATGTAATACGTAAATTTTTTTTGTTAAACTAGTTTTGTACGCTACCGTACATTGTTCCCTGCTATGTGAGTAGTAGTTCTCGAAAGACACCTACCCTTTAACGAAGTTTCGTTGGCGGATTTCACTCACATGAACACCTTAATATTACATTTTGAAACCATTCAGGCTAGTTTTTCATCATTATTTTCTTAATTGTAATTTTGAGCAATACATCAGACTGTCGCTAAAAAATTTTTGGACTGTGTTAAACAAAATAAGTTTCCGGATTTAGCTGATGATCCTGTTATGTCAATGTGTAATTTGCAAGATAGCAGCGGACAATGCAGTATTTTGGCAATGCCATATGTTTTAGCATTTCTTGAAAAAAATGTAATATTTTTCAAAAAAGTAGATTCGTGTGATTGCTTTATTGTTAGTTCGGATTTCTATAAAAATTTTTATTATATATGTTTGAACTTGCGAAATCTACAAATCATTATTTTGTCTACTATACAATAGATGCGGAAGTTGCGAAGTAATGATGATGCGTTTATATTTGCTTGGTTTTTGGCTTTTTACGAAAGGGATTGTAACTGTCAACCTTTTTCATGCAATATCGAAAGTGATTCCACTAGCAGTAATGCAACCACAGTGCATGTAATTATGTCTATTACTCAGATAAAACAAAAAATTTTTTTGTATAAAAGGGTATAAAAATAGTGTGGAATCGGCCTAAAACGCAAGATAACGGCATAAGTAATGAAATGGAGATTACGGAAGCAGATAAAGCTCACCTACTAGAAATGTATGCGGAAATAACTTTACGTAGCCGTATAATTGATTGTGATACCAAGTAAATTTTGTTCAAAGATGTTTTGTTTGAAAAATTACGTAAACCATCTTTGCGATTTCGTGCACCGCAGAATAGCCCTTGCAGCAACTCAGTGTAAAAATTGCTTAAAAATAAGCAAAAAGAAAAGTGCGTTGAATGTAATGATATTACATAAGTTCTATTGATAATAATGGATACATGTAGCTGCGATACTTTGGGTGAGGAAGAAAAAACTTTGGGAATCTCAGCAAAAAGATTTTGAGTCCCAACTCCTTCGATTGGAGGAGGTGAAATTAATGCGTGACGCGTCGTCAACTCTTGGAGTCGTGACGAACGTTTTACATTCAAGTTGTACTACTACTAAAACAGTTTTGTAAGCCCCAAAGTCGTTGACAATCCTTCATAAGACATTACAGTTGTTTTACACTGTTTTAATAGAAAAGAGACAAGTCGACTGGCTATTGATGTTTCATCCTTTTTAGAAGATTCCCAACAAGAGTTAAATCAAACTCAAAATCTGTTTATTTCATCTAAAAATAATAGCATTAATGTATTTAATGAATTAAAAGATTTTTCCAATATAGTGGGACGTTGTTTGTAGGACTCAGAGTTAGAGGAAGAATATCGCACCCTTCTATACGATACAATGGACGAGGTCCCTGAATGTGAACTTCCGCAGCTAAAAGAGTCCGAATTTGAAACAAAAGCACCTACACTTCTTCCATCCCTGTAAGAATAATTTATCTTTACTTTTAGTGTGACCAAATATTATGAGAACAGTTAAAAAGTATATTGTTTGTTAACTTTATAATAAACGAATACTTTAAAATCGGAGGATTTTACCCATAACTTAAATTATTGACTGTGCTTTTTTCCAAGGACTGTTTAAAATTATATGTGTCTTCTTAACCGTATTCAAACAATAAGACCTTATTAAAAAAAGCATTTTGGTAATATTGACGCGCTTCTTTTTGTACACTATCAGACGTACACTTAAATCACAACCACCTTTCTTTTAAATTATAAACTGTGAAATGAAAATTTTTCCCTTTTTAGATAAACAAATTTTGCATATTCTTTATTTAAAGTCATTCGTTTTTTACCAAAATTGCTTCATACTAGCAATCAATAATTTTTTTTATGATTAATGCGTGTCGCATTGTGAATAGAATTTTTTTTTAAGCAAATGGTATAAAAAAGCAAATTCTATGTGCTAGAGTTTTAGTAACTCTTTATGAAAAAAAGTAATCTAAAGTTTTTAATCGAACGTCAGTAATAGATCACTAAATGATTTGTAGGTTTTGGTCAAGTCACAAATCTGACGCTCAGTGAGAAATCGGCAGGTATAGAAGATCGAGTAAAACAATCTTATTTCTCTTTCAAAACAATTTTCAGCATAATTTTTCTGAAAATGACTAAAAACAAGAAGCGGAAAACGGTCCATCAAAAAGACTTTATTACAGCAAAGAAAAAAATTGGAAAACGCTTTTATAATAATAATAGTACAGAAAAAAAGGAAATCACTATAAAGCCTATTAAGCTTATAACTCAAAAAGCTTTATTGCGTGCACATATCTCCAACCAATGCGTAACTTCTAAAAAACTGTCGCTTAATGAACTCATTGCGCAGGTTAAGTGTTTCATTCCGTAGTAGAGTATGTTTTATTATTTTTATTGCAGACTTGTCATCATAACGATCGTATAAGGCACGATGCTTTAAAAGGGTTATTGGAACTATTTGATAGATATAGTGAACAGCTCTATCCTCAAATAGGCTACATCATAGCTTCAATTTCTAAATTAATCGTTGATAGCGACCAAAATGTTCGTCGTTGTTATCGGTTACTATTAAAGGTTTTACTGAATAAGTTGCAAGAAAACGACAATAGTTTAACACTTAATTCCCAAAATAAATCAACACGCGAATCACAACGACTAGGACCTTTTATCATGCAATTAGGACTACAACTTCGTTCGTGTATAACACACAAAGACGCAGCGATTCGAACTGAAACGCTTTCTCTATTAGAAATTTTAGCGTCTAGCCATGCTCTCAATTCAGATTTTCTTCGACAAACCATCATTGCTAGTTATACAGATTCCTCCAATTTTCGTTATTCCCGGAGTCGTGAATTAGATTTTTTGATTCTGGTATGCATTAAATAATTTGTTGAACCAATAAAAACATTAGATAACCGTATTCCGAAACTCGCTTTTGTTTTAGATAGATTTTGCATCAGATTTATTAGAGCGATGCTCCTATCAAACCTTTGATTTTCGACAACTGTTAGACGTCTACGTTATCAATCGAATTATACTTAATATGTTAGGTTTTGAGGAACCAGGAAGCTTCACAAGTTTCCAAAAAAATTTAGTGCCATCCACGCAGGTCACCTCACCCATGTCATTATCCGCATGGATACAAAAGTTTACTGGTACATTTCATTATGCCGAATGCTCCCCCAACTGCATTAGCAATGCTGTTGCTATTTTACATCGTTTTTATAATAACCTTCTAACAATTCTAGAAGTTTTGAAAAACGGAATAGTTACTCCTTGTGCTGATGTTTTTGATAAAATAACATTAAAAAAAAAAAATGTTATTGCTTTTGCTTTTCGTACAATCAAAGAAATGATACGAAGTATTGACCTTTATCAAGATTTCAGCAGATTTAATGAAGAAAAACATTCTCGAAGTACAACAGAGTTTTCGGAAGAAATATTGATATTCTTTCTTCCACACGCAGTGACTCGTGATTTACTATTTACATTAACTCAACTTTTTAAAAAAATAAATTTCATTGATTTCTTTCAATCTTCTTTCGATGTTTCTTTGGTGCAAAATAACTTCTCACAGATTTTTCATCCTTCTAAAGCAAATTCAATGAAAAGTGTTATGAGCGCTAATCATGTACGTTATATTTGTTTTTCTTCTTGTGGGTTTTAAGAATATACTTTTTTTTTCCTCTCATTTGTTTCTATTTTCGTTTCAGATTATAAAACGCTTCATGTCGAGTATTTTCCTAGAATACGGCATGAGAAATATTGCAAAAGCGGATTCTAATTCTATTACCTCTCGCGGTCTTTTTATTTTAAATCATCAAATACGATTGATCATTACAGATTTGTCCATTTGGTTTTATGACAAATACTTTTCTTCAACATATTTAAGTTATTCCATGGTTTTTACATCTCTCTATATCGTTTCGTATAACATTCAAAGTTTTTCAGCTGAAGCAAAAACTGCATTACAGTGTCCTTATTTACACGGACAATTTTTGTCAACTTTTTTATCATTTGCTCACCTTTTGTGTCATCAATTAAATTCAAAAAACTCATTAATAAGTCAGTGTGTGGTACGAGTTGGACAATACTCAAAAGGTAACCCAAAAGATTATTTAAATTGTGCCCAAAAAAATTTCGAAAAATTGATTGATACCCTCAATTCGTCGGTAAAACAAAAAAAAAATATAATGGCATTAAATACTTTGAGCAGTACTTACACTCATGGAGATTGTCCTTCATGGCAAACTGATGAAACAATTATTAGTCTAAAGGCTATTCATAATCAATTTGTGTCTTGTTTTTCAGCATTTCACGACTCTCCTTTAAGATTTTTTAATAGTAATTTACATTTATTAATTGTATCATTATGGGAAACGTGTGTAAACGTATCAATTTCGTCTTTACAAAACTATCAAGTATTATCTTCTCATAAATGTGTATCTTTACTGAATGACATTTATTCACCTACCGAACTTAAAGATACCCAACACCATTGTCATACTGAAAACGAAATAGTTGATAACGCAAAGGTGGACACGGAAAAGGTTAGCAACAAGCCACAAGCATGTAATCCAATAGTTGGTATAACTCTTTCAATATCAGCTGTTATTTGTTCTTTAATGAATGTTTCAATTGATTTGAACATTGATGAAAATGTGGTTCAAAGTTCACGTTATGTCCGTTCAGTATTAGAATCTTTGAAATTTATAAAACGACTCAATGGAACTTATAAACTGCAGGTTGAAGCGTTTCAACAATTTCTATTACAATCCGATAGAATCTTTAAAATTTACTCTAACTGGCTTCTATTACTTTCCCAATATTCTTATAACAGCAGCTGTTTCTTTCACCATCTTTCCATGTTATTAGTCTACGTAAAATGTTTTACTGGATTTTCCGATACTCATCAATTTAACGAAAGTACCGATCGTTTGATCAAGGATATGAGTATACATATGTCTGATATTTTAAGTCAATTCTTTTTTCACGAACGAACCCCAAAAACCCACCCAATAATTTACTCGGCCAGCAGCGACGTTCAAAAAGTAGTATTTTATATCTGGAATACTCTAAATTTTTTAGTCTTAGATAAAAACAATTATTCTCAAAAACATATGTCTGTATGGTCGCCTTTAATCACTACGTTAAATATGAAACAACTATCTAGCGATGTTGTCATGTGTATAAATGATACATTAGCGTATTATAAAATATCCTCTCAAAAATTAAAGCCATCCATTTTCATTGAAAATGTTTAAATGAAATAAATTTCTAATGTTTTACAGATACACAATAAAATGTTTTCTATTAAAAAAGAAAAGTTGCATTTTTTCAATCATTTTGTACCCTACACAATCAATTAATCCAACGAACCTCTCTTTGTTTCTGATAGGCAACTGTTTTACCATATTGTTTAAAGCGTTTTTGCACACGAAGAAAAAAATCGAAATTTATTATTCAAAACAGGAAAAATAATAACAATGTGTACAGCAGTCTTGTTAGGGCGTCGTATGATACGGTTACCTTTAAATTATCTTGGTTATTCTTTCCATATTTCTCGGTGTACTCATAAAATGTGGGTGCCATCCATGAATCAGTGTCACTCACATTATAGGGTACGGCGATTCGTTACTGAGAAGCCTGGTTCAATTCCTTCAGTAAACAAGGTGACTGCGGAAGATGTCGTTTCTTCTTCGGAATCAGATTCTAAAAAAATTCATGATGATAATTCCGACAAGTTTAAGCTTAAAACAGAGCAGGCAAATGATGTTGCTGTTACTAAAAATGTAACAATCGAACACTTACAAGATCGTATTTTGCGAATTTTAGCTGAAAACGAAAATATTATACAACGGCATACTGAAGAGGTTTGTTCAAAATTGACAGAATGAATTTTTATTCTAATATGAGTAAAGCGTTCCATCATATATTTTTTCGTTTTATTTTTTACAGTTAAAAAAAGCAAAACTATATTCTATTTCAAAATTTGCTGAAGGTCTTTTGAATGTTTGTGATAATCTTGAATTAGCGATTCAACACGCTACATCTGTTAAGTTTTTTTTATAATCTTACTTGCAACTCATTCGACTTGCTGAATTTGTAGGAAAGTTTTATGGAAACAAATCCT
Organism: Hylaeus volcanicus; assembly: GCF_026283585.1. Classification (NCBI taxonomy): domain Eukaryota; kingdom Metazoa; phylum Arthropoda; class Insecta; order Hymenoptera; family Colletidae; genus Hylaeus; species Hylaeus volcanicus. The sequence goes on along the minus strand of NW_026533172.1, from coordinate 1,294,661 downwards.
CTCGTTCAGGGTGTTACCCTAACCTTAGAGAGTCTGAAGAATTTATTAGAAAATTTCAATATTCATTCGTATGAATCGGTAATGTTTTTTCATCCCATTCTCCATCTGTATAATAATTTTGAATCTCGTCTATTTTTAAGCTCAATACAGTATTTTGTCCTTCAAAACACAGCGTTGTTCACGAGGTTGAGGATCCATTAAAAGTAACAACCATACGTTTTTTCAATACGACATTTTATTCTTACTTTAGCCAAAAGGTACCATAGTTGAGGTCATAAAAAAAGGATATATCATTAAAGATCGCGTATTAAGGTAACACCCTGTTTATTATTATCAAAAAAAATTAAGTTTTAACGAATTGCATCAGACCCGCCTCTGTCGTCACTTCCAAATAAAACCTTTTATTTGAACCCATCATTTAATGTTTACATGATAAGTCAAATTAACAATACGTTTTCTTTCAACCTGGCAATATGAAAACGAAATACTAGCTTGTTAGAAGAGCTTTTCTGTATTTTGTGCAATGGTCGTATAATTTTATAATTAAAATTGAAAAAAGAATTTTTTTTTGAAATTGTTTTGTTAGTTTATATTAAGAAAATAAGGATTAATAATTAAATTTTATATTTCATAAAAAAAAAGTAGCATACTTTTTAGAATAAAAATGCGAGTGTTAACAAGCGTTTCAGTCGTATACCAAAATTAATAAATTTACATATGGTTTCTTTTTACTAGATTTAATTTTGGATTCATATTAAAAATATCGAAATATAAAGGATATGCAAAACTGCATGCACGTTTTTTTTCATTTGTTCGGGTGAAATTTTAAATAAACACGTAGGAAAATGGTTTCTTAGAGATTTTTATATAATAACAAAATTTTTATATTCTTCGTCAAAAAATATTCTACTACTTGTTTCTATGCACTAAGTGTCATGCGTCGTATTATTTTCACAAGAAAATTTTTTTTATGGCCAAACATTTTATTTGATAGAAAAAATAAAAAGCCTCAGATTTCTTTTGTATGAATATCCAGGAGGTAAACGTGGAGTTTTATTGGAGATCAAGTTTGTCTTATGAATCGGATATTTAGTATTATTAAATTTAATGAAATAAAACAATATTCAATTCTTCTCATTTTGCTTTTTCTTCTACCAATTTTATTGGTTTTTTTTTTATTTATAATCTGTTGGTTTTTTTATGGGAGCTATATCAATCCTTATAGCCAAAGAAAATTAGAATACATTGAAGAACGACTGGCTCGAGAAGCAGATGCTATAGAGTGTGATATAGAAATGATGCTGTTTTCCAGGAGTAATCGTATAACACATGATAAAACTCATATACGATAAGGAAATCGTTCTTGTGAAGATATTGAATGAAGAAGTTTTTTTTTATTGAATTTTACCCTCGTGCATTTTTATTATTTCCAACCTAGTTCTGGTTTTGTACAAGTCTGACAAATGAAAACTTACATTTTTATTTGAGTGTATTTTATATTCAAAATACTGTGTTTGTTTTATGGGTCAATTCGTTTTTAACATTCCTTTCAAGTAACATGGAGAAGCAAACTGTTTTCTAATGTTTGATGAAATGGGGTAATATTTCTGTTATTAACAAATTAAAAGAATAAATCGTACAAGATGCTAAGAGATTTCCAAATACCAACAGTTTCCATTTCCCTTAAATAAACATTGGCTGGATAATTCTTATTTTGGACATACTATTTTAATTCAACTAAATATGTACGACATACTTTGTTGATAAAAAGTCTCTTGTACAAAATTTTCTAGAACTCTGTTTTATCCCCCCAACCTATATAAAAACGGTATAACAGGTCTGTAAAATGAATAAAATTTTTCATGTTTTATAGCGAAACGTATTACTTTATCTAAATGCAGAAGGGCGACTACAAGAAACAACCGCAATGTTGCCTATCTTTTGAAGGGGTGCCGTTAGAATTGTCTTAGCCAAAAACTACTTTTTATTTCAATCTTATCAATGAAGAAGAACGTCTTAGTAAAATTATTCAATCACAGAAGTAACCTAAAATAGAAACTGACGATAAAAATGTTGCTTGTTATTCGTTAAACAACTGGTTGTGAACCCGGTTGTTTTACGGGTGATTTCTTTTTTTTTGACGTGCACTTTCCATATATTAATTTTTTTTACAAGGAGTAACATTCTTTTGAATTAAAATGGTAGCGGTACATTTTGTGTAACGTTTTAAAAAATTGTCGTTTTTAGTTTCAAGTGCTTTTACTGTATTGATTGCATAAACAAGTTTTCACCCCTGGACGAAAAATGTTTATGCAAATAGCATTGATTTAAGTGATGGTAATAGATAAGCATTTTTTTTAATAGAGCGTTTTATCATTGAGAACCTTGCCAAAGACAAAGCGTTAACAGTGAACCCTAGTTTTTTTACTAGGATACATAAAGTTGATACTACTACTATTTTGTTTTCATAGATTGAGAGCAGTTCTTATTGTTCAAAAAGAGACTACAGGTAGCAACAATATGTGCACGATTTTGCTAACTACAGCGTAATAGAGTTTCATCGTATGCCTTTAAAAGAAAATAAATCGCTTCAAAGATGGGAGTCTCGTTGCCGTGTCAGTAACTCATCACATAAAACTTACGGAGAATAACTCCAAGATATCGAATACACGTGACTAGAGTCGCGTATGAAATAGAATTTTAAATACGTGAAGTATTAAAAACATAAGCCATTTACAATAATAGGTTAAGACGACTTTTTCTTTATTTTCTTGTATGCCAAAAGAAAAAGATTTATAAAACTTAGATTATTTTATAGAGTTTCAAAAAAGTGATGTTCAAATAGAATTGGAAAAATACCTTTTAGTAAAAAAAAATAGGTTTACGTCAATTTCATACCGTTTTACAAATACGAATTTCACTAAATACATAAAGTGTTGAGGCTGAAACCCAACGAAAAAAAGAGTTAAACTTAAGCGAGAGCAATGTTTAGCCGAATATAATCATATATGACAAGTACTAAATAGCTTTACTTGTTGATGTTGGAATACAGAAATATTAAATTTTTTGTTTTTCGTTTTCAGTAAATTGCGACACGGTATTAAATTTTTATTTGACCTCAACGTAACGTGCATGAAGTATTGACGGGAGTTTGGGTAGACGGTTGTATCGTATCTGAGCAACTCATGTTATAGAAAGGAATATATTTTTTGACTATTTTTTGCATTAAAAGAATTGAGTCAAAGCTATTTGACTCTTTCATTTGATCTTCGTTAATCTTAGTGATATTATAAACAAGTTTGAAAGTTTTGAACACCTGTGAACTAAAAGGAGTTTTGAAAGCATTTACAACATCCCAATCTTTGTGATCAGATAACCATGAGGTATTGGTAAAACCAACATCAATGTCAGGTGATTCTTCTAGTTTTTGTACAGGATACATATGTTTACTTTGATTATTGTTCAAATCATTCTTTTCTAAAAAATCCGAAGGTTGGTACCAATCATAATTGGATGTCTCCGATTCTTGTCTGATATCATAATAATGATGACCAGTGTAAGGAATATATCCGTTAACAGTCATACCATAGTGTATTTTCATGTTCCACAAAAACTTAAATCCGGCGAAAATAATAAACAAATGCTTTAATAACATTGACTTGAAATTAATGAAAAAACCTTAATGTTCAATCCAATTCTTCAAGTGATGATTAACGAACGGTTTTCTAATATATATAAAAAGATTTAAAAAGTTCATCACAAAATGCTGCAATGATATTTTTAGCCTTTCATAAATACGTCATATGCCGTATAAACCTGTCTTTTAATTTGATTTATTCTCATGTTTTCTGTAAGAATACATGCTACGATTGAGCCTGTGCCATAACGTTATCATAGTTCCAGACCACAGCATTTCACAAATAACAAACGAGTATTGATTAACCAAATTCATCAATTTCATTTTTTTATATTCGTTGAAAATATTGTAATAAAAAGTAGTTGTCTGTTCAATTATGTCATAATTATATAACTACTAGTGAACAAGTAACCAGCGAGAAAAAAATTATTTGACTACGTTTAGTTTTACTAAAATGCTTTTAGCATATTGTATGGAAATAATATTTACAAGTGGTTTGTTTTTAATGATTATGACTTTATATGTAAGGAAAGTTTTTTAAAATCTCAATACTATAAGTATGTTAAATATTGTATTAGATATTTTAGGAAAATAGAAACGTTATTTAAACTTTTAAATTAAATTAGCATTCAAATCACGTCGAAATTGAGAGTAGAAACACTCTTTAGTAATGAATGATGGACACATAGTTTATTTCCAGTACAAGACACTTGTGGTTGTGATTGAATAATTATAAAAATTTGAGAGCATTTGTAGTCTTTCGTGATAAACCCCAAGTTTTGTTTGTTTTCTTTTCATTTGATGACGTTTCGTTGACTGAAATCATGTCTAAAAGGCTTCCTAGTTTATCAACAACACTGTTGAACTGATGCAACAAATTATTATTTAAATCCTACTGATTCGTCTAATGAGTGAAAAGTTACCTGTTCCCTGTGTTGATGAGTTGATGGGTCAAAATCGTCCTGTTCGAGAATACTCAAACGATTTCTTTTTACGTTTTGGAACGTCCGTTGTATATACATTTTAGAAGCTTTTTGTAATTCTGCTTGTCTCTAAGATTTAAAAAAAAAAGTACTTTAATATGTCATCTTTCTTGAATCCTTGTATAAAGAAGTAATAATAAGAATTCAGTTATTTTTGAATCATACCATTCGTTCCACATTTAGCTGTTCTTTTAACCGAGTTATATGAGTCATTGCATTTGAGACTTCAACATTCCACAACTCAGTAACATGAGTTAAAATTTGAGTTTCGCTGTTCATCTTCCATAACTCATTCTCCTTTACCTTATATGTCTCCGTCAATGCAAAATAGCTTTGTTTTTTCATTCAAAGCATACCAAAAAAATTGTCACTTTATACGTATCAAGTCACAACTCACTTGTATTGATCGTTTACAAATTCTCTCCCGTTTTGATCAAGCGCTGACATAGATTTCTAATGAACACTAGACTAACCTTTACTTTTTCTCACCGTGATACTCAGCATTGTACTTATCAGTCATATTTCCCAAATCCTCAGTAATCTTCATAAGTCTATCACATTCCGTAGAACTGAACATTGTCTGTCGCCGTTTTAAATCTTCATCTAGCAATATAAGCTGTTGTTGAAGTTCTAGAATCTTTTCATAATTAGTTTTATATTCAGATTCAATTTGTGCTGAAGCTTTTTTTGCCCATGTTAAACCACATAAACGTATTTTGTGTCCTAGTTCAATACATTCCAGCGTCGTTGCTTCAGAAGCATCCACACTTACTTCCTTCTCAGGCATCCAGTTGATTCCGTGAAATGTCATCGCTGAAACAAAAATCCGAAAAATATAATTAAACAGCTAGCGAGTCTGTTTACACAAGTTCTATTGAAAGCGATCAAACTTTTCCGCTTACGTTTAGCTTATGATTTTTTTTTGAGCTCACAAATTCGTCAAAAATGCTCTTGAAATAAAATCCAGTGGAAGCTATTGATGTAGTAGAATGTTGACCATCGACGTAAGTAACAAAGATGTTACCTATATTTTTCTGTAACGCGAATAGATTCTTCTTAAGTTGGTTTGTTAAAAAATGATTGGTAGGTCGGCAGTATCTACATAGTACACCAATACTAATGAAGTGTTGAATTTAGCTAGAATGTTTGCAAAGTTCACAATATCATCTTAATGGTTTAAAAATCACAAAATACATTAATAAAAGCCAGGTTGTTAAATTTGCTTTGATTTTTTTATAGAAATTTGTGACACTATGCTTTGTATCTTCATTCTGTGGTGTGATGCATACATAATCCTTTCTTTTCTTCACTTCTTAGCAATTGTTGAAGATCTTAGAAAAAATACCAAAGCCATTTGTCCAACATTATTTTCGCTGAAATTAAAAAAAAGGACTAGTGCAATAGGATAATTGTTTTTTCATGAACCTTATAGGCTTGAAGTTCTATGTAAATTAAACAAGTTTTGTCAAGGCGACACGTTTTACACTCCACGTTGCTTATAAATAAGACTAGACAAGAGATAAATTTTTTCCAATATGAATAAAAAAAAATATAAGAACAGCTTTTTTTTAACATCTTATCTTATTCTATTATTGAGCAAAGTGACATACTATGTTCTTGTCAAATAAACAAATTTTTTTATATTTACGAAGGAAAAAAAAATATAGTGTTTATGTTGTGGAGAAGACCCATAGAAATATAGTATAAAAATATTGACAAACTATTTAAGTGTTTGGAATAAAAAATATAAAATTATGCATTTTTAACAGATTCGATTCATCAAGAATAAAACTTTCCTTTTTTTAAATGATTTGTAAGGCATTAAAATTATTTTAAATTTTACGTGAAATTTTTTACATAAACTAACAAAGGAGATTTAAATATCGATTCACTTAGAAAAAAACAAAGGCGGTAGACGTTGTATTTGCAATTCTATTTCCAGAAACAAATACAGACAAAAAAAGTTTTCAATAAAGAAAATTAAGCTGATATGTTTGAATTATACTTTGTTATATCTTTCTGTTTTCTTACAATAGTATTTTTTTATCAATAGTGCGGATTAGAAGAGGAATCTTCCTCATCAAAAGGATTTGATAACAGAAATGAGTTAACAACTCGATCAATAACGACTACACTTTTGTTCCAAGAAAAACGAAACCGACTACATATTTCAAATTGTAAAAAAGAAAATTATGCTGTGTCCGTTTTACCCTGGAAATTGTTCTTCAAGAAAAATTTTTAGATGGTTGGAGACATTGATTCGACCAGGGACCCCATTGGATTCCATTAAATTTCCCGTTAAAACATCAAGTCCCCATAAATCGTAACGCAGTCTGCCTGATCCTATGACACCTCCGACGCAACTTCCGTAGTGAAGGCCTATCCGCATATTTAGTGAAGGAATTTTCAATGATCGACGGACTTCGCCAATTTTAATAATCATACTACTGGCCATTCTAGTAATCGGCAAACGCTAAGCATAAAAAAGGAATAAAAAGATCAGCGTACTCAAGAATACGTTCTGCGCCTTCGATAGGATTGGAATCAGAATTTTCTTCCATCCTAGGTTCGCTTACTGCAATGTAAGCGTCCCCTATTGTACAAAGTTTAAATAATCCAAAACGTGTTGAATCTCTATCAAATGAAGCAAAAAGATGTTGTAGCATTTGTAAAACCTAAAAAAATACAACATTTGAGTCTAGCTTGTGCGAAGAGTAATCATACATCGATAGCATCAACGCTATTGGCGTAGGCGGTGAATCCGCAAATATCAGCAAATAAAAAAGTGATTTGATCGTGACGATAAGCTAATTTAAGTTTATCTTGTTGAAATTCCTCTAGGACTTGCTTTGGCAACATATCTCGTAATAGTTCCCGAGCGCGATCTTCAGTAGTCTGTCGCTCCTCACTGACAAACCATGTGGTTCTATCAATCCTTTCCTATTTCATATTTCTATAAATGTGATTTTTTGAACCTTTTTGTTACCTTTAGATGAGCTGATAAAGCATTAAAAAACAAAATAGGACATATTAAAAATATGATAAACATTGTTTGTGTAGTTGGTACGCAGACTATAAGAACATATATGATAACCATCAACAGAAGCAGCGCATCCAACAAAATAACATGTCGAAATAAAACTCCAGTATTATGATGCATGAAGGTTACAAAAAAAACAAGTTGTAAACTGTCAGTGTCGAGCCACTCCAAATAATCGTTTTCAAACCTATCGATAAAAGATAATGAAATTTATGTAAACAGGAAAGACGTACACAAAAGCCCAAGCTCCAGATATCATAAAGACGAAAACAGCAGACATAAAAATACCATTCAAAACAAGCGTTATCCATCTTAAACTTTCGTGATGATTTGACTCTTGTTGTGAACGATAATGAAGGAGTATCCACATAATAAACCAAACCACTGTATAAACGGCTTTAACAGTCCAGAATTGATCAATATTACTGAGTTGAAAACGCTGTTTGGTGGTTTCGCTACGTTGACTACCATTAAATAATAATTGCAGCATTGTACATGTTACAAATATTATCTGAAAGCAAGAACCTTTTTTTAAAAAAACGATATATTACAATAAAAGTCAATTACCAAAAATATAATTAAGGATTGTTCAATAGTTTTAAAATTTGATTTTTTTGTATAAAAATAATTTTGATACTTTTTCTCTTGTTCGTGAGTATGAAATGATAGCGTAAAAAAGTAAAGTTTTAACCTCTTAGCAACTAACATAAAATCGTAATAGTAAATAAAAGTGCTGTAAATGTTTAATTAAAAACATACGAATGAAAAATGAAATATGGTTATTTTCCTCCTCTTCGTCATCGCTCATTCTTGCATTACTCAAAGACACCTGTTAATGAGTAAAATGAAGATATATAGACCGCCAGTACATTTTATTTACTTGTAATATTTTTTTTTTTTTTTTTAAAATATCTTTAAATAAGACACGTGTGGAGCCACGTAATAAAGAAGGTATGTAGTGTAAAAATCGTCTTCGCAACGTATTATTTGAGTGTCCTATGATAAACATTTCAAACAAATTATTGAAAAAAACCTCATGCTGTCTACCATGATGAAAGTTTTGCAACGGGCTCCATGCTTCATTTAAATTTTTGTTTGATGAATTTTTCATACGAGTTTGAATTAGGGAACTCGAAGGCAGAACGTTATGTTTTCTTTCCAAATTTACCGCACCGTTTTTATAACATGTACGATACGTTTGATTTCGTTTTTTATTTTCACGCGATAAACCGACTGATTTTAAGCTGCAAAGAAAAGCGTTTTTTAAAGAGTGTACACTAAGTTTTTTTTGATTTTGTTCTGCTTTGTTTGAGACAGAAAATGTATCCACTGGTATTATTCCTGTTATGTTTTGAGTGCTGCTATAACTACATAATGTGAAATCACTATTTGAACCTTTGGTATCTAATGCTCTTTGAAATAACTGATCCGGCTGGAATAGTTTTTTATCTGAGATATGCTTTACGTTATTTGTATGGTTCTCTTTTTCTGAAGCTTAAAGAAACAATTAATTAAAATAAATTGATGGAATTACTAACTTCCGTGTAAATTATTTTTTTCCTGAGATGCTTCTTCCAGTGATCGGGATTCTTTAAGTAACGATGAAGAATCATTTTTTGCTTGATTGTCGGGCGATTGAGACAAAAAAAAATCTGGTCGGGATATGTAATTCCATTCAGTTTGTAAGGATAAATCATGTTTAGAAGAAAAATCCGGATAACTTGCTTGGTGTACTTTTGCTAGTAAGTAGGTAGTCATAATACCTTTTCCTTTGATATCAATACGTTGAGGCGTCCATTCGAAAGTAGACAACTCTTTTATGAGATCATAAGTCGCACTAGAAATATGTATCAAATCGGGTTGCCCAGTTAGCTTCATACGACTTGCAGTATTAATCGTATCTCCAAATAAAGCATACTGAGGTTTTTTGGCACCCACTACACCACTGATGACACGACCAGAATGCATTCCTAGTTTCACACGAATTCGTCGGGTTTCATATCGATCAACCAAGTTTGTTTTCCAGTTATTTTCCTGCTCTGCTAAACGGGTATATACATTTTTATTAAGGCCACTTTTATAACGTTGATTTTTGATGATAGAAGAACTTGTTAAAACAGTACTCTGGCGCAAGATGTTCTTTGAATCCATATCACGCGTAGTAGCGTGGAGCAAACCAGCACAATGGGCGTTGCATAAATCAACTTGATATGTTATGTAGCTTGCCACTTCAAGCATAGCAAGAGACATACATAAGGCATTGAAAGCATCTTGCTGAAAAATTTTTACAGAATCATACGAACTAGTTGTGGGTACCGTAGATGTTAAACCAGATGCTGACAAGTATGTTTCGAAAACAGTTTCAATCTTTGTACAATGAAATTGTTCCCCACATTTATCAAAACATAAGAAAAGAGAATCTAATAATTCAACGAGACGTGTTGGTTCTAAAAGTCGTACAATTGTTTGAAAATCGTACACATCACAAAATATAATGGTAATTGTTGTCCAACTTTGCGCCTGCAACTCAAGAGGTAATCCTTCTTTGCTTAAAGGGGAACGTAGCATTTTCTTTACTACAAATGAAGGTAGCATTGTATTCAATATTTCTCTTTGTTTTCTTCTGCATGCTTCTACTTGATAATTGAGCAAAAATTGTTTTCTTTGATTGTATTCAAGCGTATGGCCTGTAAATGCAGTGAATACTGTAACGCCGATTATGTAGGGTAGGAGTAAAAATAATATTTGACGGTTAGAATTATAAACATATGAATCTACAAGAAAAACTAGTAAAAAAAAAAAATTTAGAAGAAAGGCTGTTAAAAACGGAAGTTGAAAAAGGACGAAGGCTAAAATACCAAAAATACAAGGAAAAGTTAAAGAAACACTTGAATCTGATCCAGATAAATGAAAGCCAATGGTTAGCAAAATGAAAAAAAAAATAAGAAGATATTCAATGATTGCATAAAACCATTTCCAAAACGATAAAAGAAGATATAAAAATAAGGATACTTCAACAAAAATTACACCATAAAATGTGTGATCATGTCTGAGTAGGGCCAAAGTGTATATTTCGGTTGTTATCTGCAAAAAGAAGACAACAACAAGAAAAAGTAAAACGCAGCGATACCACACTGCATTTGAAGTGTATTCCTTATGACGTATCGCTCGGAATTCTGTTTCTAATTGTGGATTTTTAAAAGTTAATGAAAATCGTTCAACTAGACTTGAAATTTTAACATATTGGGTGTCCTGATACAAACGAGTATTCTCATCCTTTGTACCCTGTTCCAACAACATAAAAGAGTCCGATGTGTGCGACGTAACGTATTTATCCTCGCTTTCCACTTCTTTGCTCGCACTATCGTCACTCGAAAAAGCTGATTTGTCATACTTAGTAGAAGAGGCTTCAGAAGACGAAAAGTGCATTTTGTTTTCTGAAGCAGACTGTTTCTTTTTTCTGAAATTTGCTTTACAAGAGTCTTCTATTGATAGAATGTGTGTGCACATTATATCCTTTAATTTAAAATGAGAAGCTGCTGGTAAGCTATCCAATAATTTTTTATGCACAAGAGGATTGAATCGTTCACGCAAATAAGCGTATGTTGTGGTTTTACCATGTTCTCCGTTAAAGGTTCTACTCGTGCATTTTTCGTATTCTTTTTTAGCTTTAAAGACATCTTCTACAATATTCTTAAAAAACGAATTGTAAAGGTAATGAAATATGCAAGATAACGCAGAAGTACACAGCACAACAAGTAAGACAGACAGCCAGAATGCGTTTGACGAAAAACAAGGTAGAACGAAATCGTGTAGAATATCATCCGAAAAACCAAAAATATTTAGTAAGAAAGGGAACACTGTAATAATTGTAGCAGTTATTATAAAGAAAACAATAGAAGAAGAACTGATTTGCTGAAATGAGAAGAAACAATGAAAATTTGTAAGAAGAGCCATTGTGTATAAAATAGCGAATCCGAATATGTTCAAGTCTAAATCATAAACGAACGACATATATAGTTACTTGACTACGATGAATTGAAAAATAACATACCAATGCCACTGCCATTCATATAGGTGAATGGAGTGTGCAGCATGCCGTTTAATATAATCGTGAATGTAACGCAACATATAACAGAAGCCTCACATAACCAAAAAACGAAAACCCATGTATTGAAATAAAAGTGCCGTCGCGCCTGAATAGAAAAAAAGTGCAATTGAATTTTTAATGCAAAATGTTTTATTACCCAAGCGTATAAAAGGGGGACATTTTCACAAAGAGAATCCGGTATATCATTATAAAGGAAACTAGCGGTACAGGTTATGACAAAAGATAAGAAAAAATTGTAAAACAAGTATAGATGCTTATTATAAATTTTTGTATTAGTAAAACCAGAAAAAAATTTAAAAAAAAAAATCGGTAAATGAAAGTGGGCATTCATTATTAGAAAACACAGCATCAAGTTTCTGACAAATAAAAATAAAATATAAAGTTAGCGACGATAATCTTACACTGTATAAACTAGATTATGGCGACCATCAACAAACATTAAGATTTTTAAATCGCGAAAACTTCTAACAACAAAGTCGCAACCAGCAACATTCGGGAACGATTCACGTGCACTGATTGCTACTCCGCAATCCGCTGCTTGAAGCATAGAGACGTCGCCTGAGCTATCGCCTAAAGATAAAACGACCTACGTGTAGATAAAATTATCAACCCGTACAGTATATGAAAAAATTTATAAATAAAGTCTTAGATGTGTAATTTATTTACCGGTGATGGTTTTAGTTTTGTTTTAATAAGATTGACGAGTTGTGCTTTTTGTTGTGGTGTAACGCGAGCACAAATAACGGCATCCGAACTACACGTCATTAAGAGAAAGAAAGAAAGGAATTCAGTGTATTGCAGATACAATGAAATGGAAGAACCACTGATGACAAATGCAATTGCTTGATGACGTTTTGTCGATAGCCTCATGTATCGAAACTCTTCAAAAATTTTACTAATTTTTTTTAACGTAACATGATAAATTCCTTTCAGTGATGGTTTCATTACAACATCACCATTGAAAATTAGCGAATTATCCGGTATTATTTTAGAACTATATCCCACATGAATAGAATTATACAAATTATCACCAGTTACCATCCAAATCCTAAGACCTGCTTCATTAAACATTTCTATAGTCTGTGGGACGTCTGCTTTTAACTTTTCTCTTGCCCCAGTCATTCCTAAATATTGCAAATTCCGCTCAAATCTGTGTGCGCAAAACATCTTTTCCTTTCTCGAAACATTTGCCCATTTCGAGCTACTTCTTGGATACCGACAAAACAAAGCGGCTTCATCAAGTGATACACGACGATATGCAAAAACCAAGCATCGCAATCCTTTGAAAGAGAATTCTTGTAATTCTTCCATCAATTTTTTTCTTTCTATATTACTCAAGCGTAGTAACGGAATCATAGATTCTGGGGCTCCCTAACATGTAAAAATTTTACTAAAATAGTAGACTCTGTTTTTACCTTGCAATACAGAACCGCTAAGTGAGAGTCCTTCTTTTTCAATAAAACAGAAATACGCCGTCTTTCTGGATCCCAATAATTCATATCTAAAAGCTCATACCGGTGCATCACCTTGTCAATCTTATACACAAATAAAGCAACAGAGAGTAATTGGTTGGTGCAATGTACAAAAAGAACAACTGGAATACTTGTAAATAAAGAGACGATTTTGTTCGCAACATAAAAGTATAACCTAAAGAGGAAGCTGCATACACGAGGCATTCATCATCACAAGAGGATGCTTTGTAAGCTAAACCCGTTAGAACGTTTGAGGAATCAATAGCAGACGCGATCCATGGGTGTAAACCACTATCTGCTGTTTGACGACAATGAGCCAAAGGTGACAGCTTCTTTTTTTCCTGTAAACTTCTATAGTTTGAAAAAGTAGCACCAGTTTTTTCTTGCCCATGAGATCTATATTTTTGTGAGATGAAAGTCTTGTTTTTTTCTGATGTAATAAAAAAAAATGTCTCGAAATTTGTAATGTCGTCGTGACTTGTTACCGAAAAAAGAAGTTGTACTTTTCGTAACCCTACGGCGGTATTGTGCTCCGAGAGAATTTTTGGAGATGTATGCATGTTGATCTACAGTTCGAATTCATGAATGAACCTAATAAAAACTAGTAGAAAAAAAATACTTGAAGAAAAAGGGAAGCTCCAGTGGTGAGGTCTTGCGACTGGAACTTGTTGTTGACTTGCTGAAATAGCTTTTGTTAAATTGTTTGCACAAACATGTGGTTTAAACATATTGATTTTTTTCTTTGCTTTTGTCGTCCCCTTGAGTATAGTTTTTTTTTTAGCATATTTTTTGAAAGCAGCTGTTTTTTTAAAACATAGACTTAAAAAGGAACCATTATAACAAGAACTAAACTCACCCAATGAGTTGTGGTACGGGAAGGATAGTTTTGTCAAATATTCCTTTGCGGTTGCAAACTTCTTTGTATTTGACATAGACCGTAGGGATTGATTTAAGTCAGTTGCCAAGTCACTCGATTTGTGGGAAGATTTAAGAGACTCTGAGAGACTCTTTTTCGCGTTGTGATCAGAATTGATGTTTTTTGTAAACTTGGTGTAAGGAATGGCCGTGTTACACAAAGCCATAACCTACGTTGCGTACATTTTATGAACAAAAAAATGAACAAGTAATCAAAAACCTTAAGGAAATGATCGATTATCCGACTCCTTCCCGTTGACTTTTGCAGATCAGAGAGTAATTGATCAGATTTGAAGGTGCAATTTTTAGTTTCAACACGACCTACAAAAAACATAATGCTAATGAATAAAAAACCTTGAGGCAAAGCAACGGTTTGAATCTATCAGTGGTTTTATTTACCAGGTATCTGTGTCATCAATGCAAATTCAAGACCAATGTTACATCGATCTGTGGAAGATATACCCTTTCAACATGATGTTTTTCAAAATATGTTTATCCTAAAATTTGTGTTACCAGTGAATCTTTCACACATCGACGATGCGAATCGCGCAAATCTTTTAAAAGTTTCGTTTCATGCTCTCTTGTAGAAAGGCTTGTTGAGGAGCATATAGAGTTTCCATGCAATGTAGTTTTTTTCAATAGATGTTCCTCTGTAAATGGTTTTCTTGGGACCCAGCAGGGAAACAAAGTTTTTAAGTCAACACACGGCAAAACACTAAGAGAAGATACTTGTCGTTCAAGTTTTTCTTCTACGTTTATTTGCGATTCAGCTTCGTTTGTTTTATGTGAGAGCGACACTACCATACTCTCTAAATAGTCGCATTTCTTCGGCACAGTGATTGATTGTAAGGAGACTTGGGTATCGCTTAGTTTTTCGTCTTGACTAGAGGACGCATGAGTCAAATATTTAGAATCTGATTCTTTATGTTCTGATAAATATAATGAAGTTAAAAATTTTTTTTCATATGTTTTTTTATCGGATACAGTATCGAGAGACTGAAAAATATACGATTTGTATGATTTAAAAAAAAATTATTTTTGTTGGAAGACTTACACCGCCAACATGCATGGGCAAGGAATCATTCGTATAAAAACTATCATCTCTTGAAAAAGATGAAACGGACCGAAGTTCTAAGGAAAGCGATCTATTTCCTGTATATGTTTGTTTTCTCATGGAACATTGTAACCATTTTTTTTTTGAAATTGAATTGTCAGAATGACCAAAACCTTGTCTAATGTTCCTCTCTTTCTCCTCCATATCACCATGCCGGCTTAACCCATATTGTTGCTGCGATCCATTCTCTTTAATGAGTCCACCATATACACGGCCTTTAATTAAACACATTTGCAAGGAAAGGGCTCTCTCAGTAAGTGTTTCTGTTTTATCTGTGAATAAAAAATCAACCTACAAAACATTTTTTCAAAGCAAGACATTTCTAACTTTACCCTACCATACTCAACATTAAAGAGACATTCCCATTTAAACATGTAGATGATGTTGCAACTCGGTTATCATCTTTTTTTTTCAACAACGATACACCTTTTTCTAACACAGAAAACAAATTATCAAGACACCTTGCTATAAATAAAAATCATTTTGAATTACTTAAAGAAACGAAACGAATAAGTTTTAAACAATCAATCGATAATATCACGGTCATAGGCAGAAGTTTCGTATAAATGTGAAAAAACTGTAGTAGTTTTCTCCAAAATGAGGACTTCACTACTGCCGAATGTATAACAGTAGATAATAATCCATACTTACGGATTTCCGCAGAAATTATGAAAGAAACCTTAAAATACAACAAGAGAAACCCGAAAGATTGACTGCATAAAACGCTAAATGTATGAAAACAACAGTATAACTTAAATTAGACACATTTTTTGTTATCAACTACAATAATCACAAATATTGGTTTATTTTGGTTACCGAAAGAGTGCATAAAATAAGTAAAATGAAGAATGAAACATAACTATTTAAAATAGGATTCGATTGTTTTGAAGACCTGTTGCCCAAACTATTATTAAGTATTATTCGTGTATCATGACCCGTATACACAATAACACCGTAAACGGATTCTGTATTTTTAATAATCGAGCCTATATAGCATATTGAGTAAGAGTAATTTTATGCCATCTCTAAATTCGGTTGTGTACCTCGTAGAATAAAATTTTTCATAGTTAACTGGGTCGAGCGTGGATGTGCCTCCAATCTTAAATTTCCAGCAAACTCGTCTAGATTGACTGTCGGTTCCTCACACATTATTCTTCCTCGTATCGCACCGACTGCGTGCAACGTTACAGCACCTTCCAATACAATATATTCTTAAAAAGACATTTTAAAAAAATTTATTACCTCGAGTTTCCTTTACAGCACTTTTTATAGTCAAGTCTGTCTTACCATCAACGAATGATGTATCTACGTAGGCTATACTTTCAATGTCCGAAGTAGACAAAAGAATGATATCAGCTGGAACCTCTTCTCCATCATGTAAAAAAATTATATTTCCAACACAAAGACGATAAGATTGCAATCGCTTCGTTGTACATGTTTCAGTGTTCATGATAAGATGAACCAAACGATTATTCCATGATTTACTATAATAATATTTTTGAAGTTCATGAAAACCATCTTCTAAAACCTAATCACGATTGGCAAAAAAAACCAATTACATCCCATAAAAGATTTAAAGAAATTATCACAACAAACCTCAAAAAAAAAATGAACTGCAAAGAAAAAAAAACTTAATGTCGACACAAAGGAAAAGCCACTTAATAGAAAATAAACAATAACAACAAGGAAAAACCAACAGTTGGGAAAGCTAGTAAAACGGTTGAAAACACTACATGGAAGAAATGTATACCACTACATATAAAGCAACACAAACAACAGATGAGTTATGGGGACATGTATAAGCATTATATGCCTACACTGTATCGATGAAATCGAACCGTGTTATCCGGAAATGTCATCACGTCATCATTAATGGAAGCATTGATAACCACCTATTTTTTAATACAATTTGCGTATATAAATAAGCTACATCATACTTTTTTGTTTAAATTAGGTAGACTACTAAATATAAAAATTTAAATTTAATTAGTTGACTCAACTAAACAATCCACAAGAAAAAACTAATAAAACAATCCACAAGAAAAAACTAATAAAAAAATCCTAGAAAATAAAATTTAAGTTATGATTAACTTTGAAATACTTAAAACACATTTTCATATAAAACTAGATAAAAGTCTATGGCTGAAGTAAAAAAAAATAGGAATCTTTTGGAAAAGAAGATATGAAAATAAAAAAAAGAAACTATAGTTCCTTTCAATGAAATGATCACTATGTGCATTTTATTTCAAATAAGTTTAAAAACGCAGAGAGTACTGACTTTACGGCTATCCCATAGAGAGAATTGTCGAGTTTTATTGTATAACTCAGGATTTTTCTTCAAGAAACCCATATTGTTATGAATTGTCTAAAAAAAATGAGATAGAATACATTAATATTAAAAGAAAAAAAACCTTCATTGAGTTTTTAAACGATTGTTGAAAATGATCTCGTTTCATTATACTACGCCTAAATTTGCTGTGCATGGGATCCAAGATAAGAGACTAGTAATATTTTTAAAAATGATAATTGGATTATCCTATTAGTCTTCAAATTCAACTGCACGAAGCTCCATAGAAAAGTACCTTTTAGTAAATCATAATATTTCTTCCTTGCAATGATATATAAATTAGTTGATTGAATCGGGGGACGAATTCGTAGAGAAATTAATTGTTGGAGTGATAAATCGGAAATAAACCATACTCGATTGTTGTTTTTAGTAATTTACATTAGAATTTTCAAATTTGATGATTACTTAAAAAATTTTTGAAAAAATAATTTGTCCTTTCATTAAAACTCATTTTGGTTTAGCCAGTTTATTTAGACGTAAACAATACTTTACTATGAAAAAAAAAAATGCTGAATTATTGTTTAAAAGATTACTAAGAATATTTTTTTTCGAAAAACGTTTCTGTAGAAACCTTAATATAAGCTACAAGAAAGCATCCAAAATGAGAAACTATGACAAAATACTAATACTAATGTATTCAGTCTGAGTATCAGACACAATTCAGAACCCGCTTTCAGTACTTAGTTTAAATTCGAAGGAAAAAGTTATTTCATAATTAATATGGTAATTGACAAAACAGCAATGATGCAGAAATAATTGAATTCCTAATAACTTTGAATGAAAAAAAAAAATTACATTAATATGGTATTTTCCAATGTAAAACAAAATTAGAGTTTTTGCATTGATTATTTAGACCATCAAAGTGTAATAAAGATGTGCAGGTTGATTTGAACATCGGACTTACCAACAATTCAGATTCCACATAAAACGTAATTTCACTGTTTTTTAAATTTTTTTGTGGTACACTAAACATAATGAGTTTTGAATTAAAGAATCTTATACCTTCTTCTGATTCATTTTATTTGTGAAAAAGTAAACATTTAACAAGTGCATAACAAGGTCTCATACAAGTTGTGAAACTGTTTAGCCAAATGTTCAATACTGTCAGATCTCTTAAGCTTCATAAGTGTTTGTCACGGCTCAGCTTTTCTTTATAGCAGTGCGAATATGCTTTATGTTTCAAAGCTGTTTATTTTTCAAGGTAAGAGAAGATTTTATTTTTATTTATAATAGAACACACTAAAGTAGAACATTTTTTTTTTAGTGCTAGTAAAATAAAATTTAGAAAGAGTTGTATAGGTATTTGTTCAATATTATTGCCAAAAAAACACTGTCTGAATTTTTTTAATTATTCAGATTTTGGAAGAAAAAAAAAATTTATATGATA
This sequence comes from Hylaeus volcanicus, assembly GCF_026283585.1. Classification (NCBI taxonomy): domain Eukaryota; kingdom Metazoa; phylum Arthropoda; class Insecta; order Hymenoptera; family Colletidae; genus Hylaeus; species Hylaeus volcanicus. The sequence goes on along the minus strand of NW_026533172.1, from coordinate 1,275,655 downwards.
TTCGTTTTCATAATGTTTTATGCATTCAGGGTATTTTTTTTAAATTATTAAAAAAAACTTTGTTTTATTCTTTAAGGCAACCATAATTTTTAGCAAACTTCCAAACAATGAATTATGAAAATCGGTATTTAGGAGTTAATTTATTTTATAACTCTAGCTACGAATCCTAAATTGACATTATTGTATTTTTCCATATACAATTTCGATTCGTTTTAAAAAATTAGGACAAAATGTAAGCGCTTACAATGGGGTTTTCAATTTTTGCTTGCATTAAAAACAATCTTTTTTTTTTATTTGACTGAAATCATACAGTATTGAATTGTCTCTCTAATAGTTGGTGATTGTTTTCAATCGACATGTCAACCACAAAGTCCAGCGACACAAATTCGCAAGCAGTTTGCCCCATTTGTATAGAAGACTTAGACCCTTCTGATCGCAATTTTTTTCCTTGTCCATGCAATTATCAAGTGAGTACCTGTCATAATTTAAAGTTTCAACGTTCACGAAAGTAACCTTGTTGATTTTTCTATGACAACCACGCTCTCTATTTCTTTCTCTATCTCAACCACGCTCTCTATTTCTCTCTTTATTTCAACTTAGCTCTATCTTTCTCTATCTCTTTGACGTTCTCTAATTTTTCTTCATTGATTTTCTACCAAACGTCAATATTTTCAATACATACACTTCAGACAAGCAATGTTGTGAAAAACGCAAAGTGTATACTTTTTTAGTGATGCTTTCACTGAATTTAGGTGTGTCTGTGGTGCGTTGCTTGCATCAACCAAAAACTTGGAGGTAAATGTCCAGCATGTCGTCAAACCTATAATGAGGCGTTGTATCGTTATGTGAATTCCCAGCCTACTCACAAGTATATTTTGTCCTTATGACTTGAAATTTTTTTTTAATTCTTACAGTGAATCAACCGATTCCAAAGATGCCACTGAAAAAAATATGCGAGTTTCCCCGCGTAAGTCTTTATCGTGTTCTAGTTTTTTTGAAAGAAAAGTGTTGTTTTTTACTCTTAAATGATAGAGCAAAACACGACAAAAAAGCATCAGAAAAATACCAATGCTTCATTTGCAGCGTCGCAGTCTTCTGTTCCAATTTCAAATGATCATGAAATGATTTCAGCGACAACACGAGTCATTAAGAACAATTTAGTATATGTTATAGGAATTCCTGGAACAAAAGCAAATAAAACGGTAACGTTCTACGTTCAATACAAAAAAAAACAATTTCTTGAAATTCTTTTTCAAAAATGTATAGGAATTAATGTCATTTCAATATTTTGGACGATATGGGGATATTCAAAACTTTGCTATATCTAAGATTCGTTCACCTCAAATGTAAATGTATTTTTTTAACTAATTCACTATAGTTTGTATTTACTTTTAGTGAATGCATAATTTTAAATATAAAACAATTTTAAATCACTTCATTTATGCTAATTTTTCAGGTCCAAAACAGGTTCTTCTATCGATTCTTATTCTGCTTATATAACATACACACTAAAAGAAGAAGCTGAGGATTGTATTTATGTAAAATTTCTCCTTCTTCTTGTCAACCATCTACTTTCTTGTATGCAAACAGGATGTGGATGGCGCAAGTTTAGATGGTCGTGTTTTAAGAGCTTGTTACGGCACAACAAAGTATTGCTCTCGTTTTTTGCAAGGGCAAAAATGTACAAGACCGAATTGTTTGTATCTCCATTCTCCGGGAACTGCTAAACAAAGGTGACGCTTTTTTGAAAGCATTCTTTTAACTGAAAATCTTGTTAACAGTTTTTCAAAAAAAGATCTTATGTCTCTTCGTGGCACAAATTTTAACGGATGCTCTAAATTGAGGTGTAATGACGTCAAAAAACCTACAAAAAGCAATGACACATTCATAACGACTTGTAAGGTATTTATAAACTTTTGTGTCAATGAATGTATTTTTGGGGGAGCCTGTGGTGATTTTTAGTTGAATCCTTTAAGCGATGATATGAAAACGTGTAACGGTTCACATAAAGTAACATCCCTTTATAAACTCGAATTAGAGAGATTAAAAATGACACCTGTAGAAACTTCAGGTTTCTTTTGCTTTTACTTCATATAAACTGTATTCCATACTTTCTTTTTTATAGAGTCACATGACGCCGTTCATAGCTCCAAGTCTTGTGTTAAAAAAGAGAAAAGTCATTTCGGTTCTACCATTTCTTCTTCGTTACTGGAATTACTGCAGAATGAGAAATCACATAAACCTTTGATTGAACTATTGCCAAAAAAAAAAGATAAACAAGAAGATCAAATTAAGCCTAGAGCGCAGTTTGGTGCACATGCACAAGAAAAATCTATTATACAAATTATAAAAGATTCTTCAAATGAAGAAAAAAGGGAAAATGACACGTTTCGCACGTGTGAACCCATACAACAGTCAACAAAAACACACCAAGATTCTCAAAGCAAGGGTCAGCAAACATTCTTTTCGAAACCCGCTAATGACGTTAGCTCATCTTTTCCATCAAATATTACGTACAAAGTGCGAATTGATAAAGACAAAGAAGAGAATGACACTTTTGAAAAAGAAGAAAAAATTCAAGAAAAAAAAAAATCCTTTTTACAAGAAACGTGTTCTAAATCAACGCAATCGGTTATGAAAAATACCATTAATCATTCTAATAATCCATCTATTTCTAGATCATCGTCAAATTATGGTGATACTTTGTTTGAAACAAATTTTCGTGAAAATGTGTCATTCACTCATCCACGTTGTTATGCCTCACGACAAATGGTATCCTTTTCAAATAATATAGAATCTACACAATTAACAGAACCGCTATACAAAATCTTATTGAATTCTTTAACATCGACATCTTTCTGTGAAGAAGGGGACAAGTCAGTTGATCCATTTGTTTCTAATCGACATGATGTTAAAAAGAAAGAGTGCATGTCTCCATCTTACACTGAAATCCAACAACGTTTTTCCTGTCATCATCCTACCACACGTTCCACAGATTTTCAATTAAATGAATACTCTTCCAATTCAGATGTGTATTCACAACCATTAGATTATGAGCATTCTTCATTTTTCTTTTCCCCAATAATAAAACGACAACAAGAACAAGAACAACATCCACAAATGGAGGAAAGGCAAGACAAAAACTTGCTTTTCAATAATTCTAATCGTTTCTCTTATGTTTCTAATGAAAACGAAAAATACTACCCGATATCTCAGAAAGCGTTTTCATCCTCTTCAACTGTATCTCCTTTACCAACGAATTCCTTTTTTATGCCAGTCAAACCACCAGATGACTGTTTCTACCCGAATGGTTACAATTCAGATAATTGGAACTCTTTGAAAAAAACTACTGAATCTTTTCCAGAAGGTAATAAGGTATTTTTTTTTTTTTTGTTTTATTTTATATATTTAACAGAATCATTTTTTTATCATTCATTACCATTTCGTCATTTGTCCTCTTCTTATACGTTGTCAGCCCCTTCTAAAAATAGTCTTACAAAACAATCCAACGAAATTTCGTATTTTTCTCCTACGTCTGGTCATCCTGATGAAAAAATTAATGTCAAAAATTTTTGTCATGCAACAATTCACTCAGGCCTAGACTCCGACACATTCCTTGAACAAAAACATTCTAATATTTTGAAAAAATCATTTTTTTCGTATTGTAATCAGGAGTGGTGTGATTTTAATGTATTGCAGTCTGTTTTACCTAATGCTAATATCAATTTTTCAAATCAATCCTCAGCTCAATTACAAATGGCAACTTCCTATCTTCCAACAACTCAGTTGTCTAATGGTGTCTCATCATCTTTACCGGTTCCCTTGAATCCATTTCATACGATATTGAACAACTTTGATACAGAAGATATTTTTCGTAAAAAACATATGGATTATGAATATTTTAATTCTATTAACCATTCTAGTATAACACAAATAGATAAACAACGAGAAATGTAGTTTCTTCATAGCACTACTCTTTGATAACAACAGAACTTTTGTTCAAAGTTTTAAAGAAATAGTATTAAAATAAAATTTGCTTTATTAAAATTATATTTTTATATATTCTATTCAATTAAAAACACATCATCGACACCCATACACCGATCGTTTAACGAAATCTCAAAATAATTTCATAAAACTAGTGTTAAGAAACGAACAAATCAGTTGAGGAGCTATTACTCCATTTTATTTTCATCTGTGGTTAATTTTTTGTCCATTGAAACTCCGGCCTATTATGCACAGAATAATTGTACATCTATAAAGGTTGATGAATTGTCTTACGGATGCAATTACACGCGCCTCTTGAAGGGCCGCTTCTTCAAAAAAAATAACATTCTAATTTTTTTGGATTTTTGAATTTTTTAACAACTCACCTGCCTCTCCAAGCTTTAATGTAGCTTCTTTATCTGTGATTTGATTGTTTTTTATTGAAGCTTCCAATGGAATTACTACACAATATGACATAAAAAATGTATGGCATCCATAGTTATTTTTATAACACAGTTTCCTAACGAAATAAAAAAAAATTATTCACGTACACATTTCAGATGCATTGTTAGCCTCGTTTTCAGCATTTTCTAATAAATTTTTTTCTTCCTCAAGTATTTCTTTCTTTAAAGCAGTTTTTTCACCAGGTGTTATAGGTAATGGAAATTTGGATTTTACACTAATAACCTTTTCAATAACTGTGTGTTATTCATAAAAAACATGATCGATTACACTAGCAGATATTATAAATGCAATTTACCATTCGATTTCACTAAAACATAAACAAACTTATTAGTTAACATTCAAATGATTATAAACGACTAACCCTTATCTTTGTCTTCTTCAACCTTAGAAACTTCATCATGAATCTTTGCAGTTTCCTTTTCTAATTAAAAATTAAATAATAATTCAAAAAACTACACTAGTATTTTTAAAAACACCTGTTTCATTAACATCGGCACCGTGCAGTTTGCTGTGTTGCTTGATTACTGCCACATGTTTAAAACACTTAAACATTTCCAGTTTTAATGATAAAACGCTAATAGCGGCGAGATAAAATAAGAAATGCATATGCTTTAAAAAAGTGTTCGATCGTACAAAGGTTATTAAGAAAATTAAATGTTTGTGTATTCTTTTTGTTTGAACTCACGACCTTGCACTTTTATATAAACATTTTCAAAATACTGACAATAAATTCCATACAAACATATCTACACATTACTGTTTTTCTTTCTAATACTTTACAAATCAAAGAACCAAAAAAAAACTGCAAAAAATTAGGTGAATTTTAATTTTCTAAAAAACATTCATTTAATTGATGATTCACCCTATAAACAATAAATTTAATCTTGGTAACGAATTACATTAAATACCTAATAAACTTAGCTTGAGAAGGAAGTTTGTATAAAGAAGGGCAATTAACATAGGTGCACGTTGATCGAAGTCCCGCAAGTATGGTTTCTATTGTTGACTCTAGTGATCCTCGATAAGGTACCTGGAGATGTCTGATTTTTTTTGTGGTGAGTATTTAAAATATATACCAAAACAGATTTTCCCTCAGCAGTACGGTATTTTTCACAGCCACCCGAATATTTGCTTAAAGCATCAAACGAAGCCATTCCATAAAATTGTTTATATTCTTTGTCATTAATAGAAACTATTTCACCTGAAGATTCTTGATGACCGGCTAACATTCCACCAAGCATTACGAAGTTTGCACCGGCTCCAAACGCTTTTGCAATATCTCCTGGATAACGACATCCGCCATCCTTTACAAAAAAGTGACAGTTAAAAAACCTTCTTTTTATTAATAAAAAGCTTTTACAGATATTATTAAACCATCTGACTCTTCTGCTGCTTTGACACAATTACAAATAGCGGAAAACTGAGGATATCCAACCCCAGTGACGCGTCGTGTCGTGCAAACAGATCCTGGACCTACGCCAACCTTGACTATGTCAGCTCCAGCACTAAATATCTTTTTTGCTCCATCATCTAAAAAATACCTACACTTGTTTATTAATTATCGAATGAACATGTTACAAGTACAAACGTTGCCGGCAATCAGTGCCACATCATAGTGGTCATTTTTGAATTCCTCAACTGTGGTAAAAAAGTGGTGTGTGTAACCATTAGCAACATCAATACAAACTTTTCGGATTCCTGTTTTTTCGATAAGCTAAGGCATTGTTCACATATGAAATGTTAAAAATTACATCCAGATTGTAAATATAAGCATTGTATGAATCATACCTTCTGTACACGTCGTTGTTCGTTTGCAGAGGTTCCTGTTGTTAAAATTAAATGGTTTAGAACTTCGTTTTCACTGGTATCCAGAAAAGATTCCCATTCCTCCATAGAATAGTATTTGTGTATCTATTTAAATGACCGTACGTTAGACTAAATAGTGTTTTCAAACGTCAATGTACCGCAGTTAAAGCTTGATACATAGCCATGACTCGAGCAGTTTGAAAAGTTCCTGTGGCATCCATATTAGATGCTATAATGGGTACAATTTCCCTCCATCCTTTCAAAAGTTTACGTTTTTCAAAATTTTGCTTTAAATCTACTTTTGCGCGAGAATCCACATAAGAATATTTTGGCACAATTAAAACATCTTGAAAATCTAGTTGAGGTTCGCTTGTTTGAAACATATTGTTTATGTAATAAGTTTTGAATTCTAGGATTTTTCTGTTTTTTTTTTAATGTTACCCACTTTTTAAATTGATTACGAAAACGTATAATTTGTTCAATTAAAACTCTAGTAATCTAGTTAGACATACAAGAGGGGTTTGTAATTCACGCTATGCTATATAAACATGCAACATTTACGCTCCTATTACCGTGTTGCAATTCATGCATGTTAAGTTTTGTACAAAAGACGTTTAAATATGTAATTTACTAGTACAGGATAGATTAGTGTATTTTAATAGTAATACGTATACAGGTAAAGGGTGCAGTATGAATAAATTATGTTTTCACTTAAACGCTACACCTTCAAGATGGGCTGTGTGGATATGTCAAAACTATATGACAGGGAAAATTTCCATTAGTCATTCATAACCTTTAAACTTTAAGAGCATACGAATACCGTATTTTTTTAAGATTTCTACGTAACGTAATTGAATGTTTCTTCTGACCGTTAATTAGAAGATTCAAATTTCAATTTTTTGTTTTTTATAATGTTGCGTGCTTACTTTATAGTCAAGGCGTGTATATAATCCGCAAAAAAAGAAATTTTGGTATTAGTAACGTGAAACACATTTTTTGTTTTCAATGTAAGAGCTTCGAATGGTTGTAGAATGTAAATTTTCAAATTTTTTTCTTCTATTTATACGTTTGCCGCTTTTTCATCTTATTGTGCGATAAAGCTATGGTAAAGTCGAAGGGGTCGTTATTTTTTTTTATCTTTATCTTTTTTTTCCGTCCTATGTCATAAGCAAAATCTTCTCGATTACGTCGAGTAGTTATAGGTAAAAGGCTTTTCATTATTTCTGTTCGCTTTGATATTATTGCTTGAACTTGCTCACTATCCATCAACTCATTCTCCCAAAGATTTACTATAAGGGTAAATAAATTGGAAATTATTATTTAATGAGTTTGAAATTCAGTATTAGTATTTTTAATTACCTGGATTTTGACTACAGCCATACTGAGTTTTAATATCCTTAGATTTTTCTAAACGTTGAGAAGGCTTCAAAGGTTTCCAAACTGTTTTGCGGCAAGGTAACTCCTCGGTTGAATGTTGTGGTATAATAACCTCCAATGATGCCGAGGAATCTTCACGGGATTCAATAGACACATTCTCATAAATGAGATTAGGTGAAAAATTGATTTTATTGCAAGCATTTTCTTTTTCTGAGTAGCTACTATGTAATTCATTAGGATTTGGCTTCATCTTCATACACCTTCGCTGAGAAATTTTGGCTCTTTTAAACTATAATAAATAAAAAAAAAATTAGAAGAGTCTCATGCGTTAGTGAATTAAAATAATGCTGGATAACTAGTGGAAATGATTTCAAAAAATGAAAAACATGAGAGTATCTTGTTTTACATACATTGTTCAAAAGAAATTTTTGTTTTCTGTAAGACAATCGTTTAAGCAGTAGTAAACGTCTTTTTTTAAAATGTTTTAAACGTAATTTTCCTGATTCAGTAAAGAACGACATTTACTATCATTTGCATTATAATTATCCAAAAATAACCTACCCGACGTCAGACTTTCAGTGTGTAATGTTTTCTGGTTTTGCGTCTTATTTGAAAGGATTTTGGAAAGTCGTACTTGTTGGTTCGAGCTCACTGAAGAATAATCTTTTTTGCTGTCAGCGTACAACGCTAACGCAAAAGAACAAGTACTAGAAGATGGAACAGTTTCCTTTTTAAAATCGGTTACTACAACAGGTGCATCCCTTTGATAAAATAATAAATAAGCAGAAGATAAATGATCTGCAAGTAGAGAATGGGGAATCTAAAAAAATACATAAAACGTAAAAAAGAAAGACTCTGATATGACAACATAATACCCGAGATCGACACTCGTCATCTAACTTGTAATACAAACCATCTGGACTTTTAACAACTGCCCAATAGTGGCCGAAACCAGCAGAACCACTATGATTAACTGAAGCTATGAAATGGTATTCATTGCTTGATTTTGAGTTTTTAATGTTAGATTTATTTTCTGAACTTAAATAACGTTTTAAGGAAATCGTTAATGGAACATCCAGATGAAGGTTGTTTTTAGAAATTGAACGATAGCGATTTTGATTAACAAATCCATGATAGCGTGTTCTAAATAGGTCATCCAAGGAAAAGAAAAATTATTATATTTTCTTTCATGTGCTTTAAAAATTTAAAACATTATTTATTGTACCTTTGCAGTAACAGAATAAGTACATTTGGAGGACAGTGTATAGCACGGCAAGATTTCTTATCCCTTAAAATGCCACACGTTTCGCACCTAACAAAAGTAGTATAACGCTAGTGTTTCGTGGATAAAGCTCACATTACTTGGTTTGAGCCCGAAAGTAATTCAGGCTCAAAGGCTGACATTAAAGCTTTTACAACAGAGTGATCATCATTTAAAGGAACTCGAAAACAAGTATTTAACTCATAGCGAGCTGTTTTTGTTGAACAAGAACAGCATATTTTAGATTCTTCAGTGAAAAATGAAAAAAGTTGGTGAACATAAATTGTGGAAATATCTGCTGTCGAAATTTTTCCAAGATTGAAATCTATTCGATTTTCTATTGGTAAATCGTATTTTATTAAAAAATCCAAAAATTGTGTAAGCCACTCATGAGCACAGTTCTGAGCTCCAAACCAGTTCCCTTGACCACCATTCATTCTTATTTCTTTTCTCATTAACTGTAAAAATGTATTACTCCATTTGGCCACATGATTCCTAGACGCATCCGGCTTCAATATATGGCACACATGATGTTCAAATAGGCAAAAGCCACACAATTCTCTTCTCTCTTTATAAGGACATCCTCGCGAATGTCTACCATTCAAGCAATCTTGGCCAAAAGGAGGACAGTAGATTAGGGCCTGTACTGTCGCGTTTAAAAAACAAATATTCGCAACGTTAGGTAAACCCTTTCCAATACCACAAACTGCCTGCCAGGAAAAATCACCAAGATTATTTGGAGGAAAAAACCATTTTTTAGGTTTCTCATAATGTTGGAATGTATCAAAAACGTTAACTATCGACTTTTCACATTGTTTTACGGAAGATAAATTTTTTTCATTTTCATTTTGAGAAAATGTATGAAGATTTACGCATGAAGAAATCTCGGCTTTTTTATGAAAAAAAACAGTTTTAGAGCTACCTAATTCAAAAAAAGTTAATGGTATACTAACTTTTGTACTACACATTTGATAACCCTTGAAATCAATATTCCCTTTCTACATTAATATATGACGATACTATCCAAGTTCAGTAATGTTCATTGACATGAAATGTATCATTGCGGTGGAAACAAGCAGATAAAGAAAAAAAGCAAGATGCCGTCTTAGAGCTGTCCCATCGACTGTACAAGCTGAACTCAGCCAAGAAGTCATGGATGGCTACGCATAACGTAATTGCATACAATATAATAATTTGCTAAAAGAATTCATCTTAACTCTATTAATATTTCTTATTATTACTAAATCATGCACAAAACTAACGTTCACCGTTTATTAAAAGCTATTATACATGGTTGAATACGCCTAATTAAAAAAAAAATTCCAACCAAGCAAATAAGTTATGAGCATATTTAATTTTATAAATGATTCATGTCGTGAGTAACTGTAAATTAAATTAGAACTTTTTCGTAAATTGCATTCGATAATTAGAAGAAAAAAAGGTTTAGTAAAGCTTATTTATTTTTCTCATATTTTATTTCTTTATCAAATATTCTCTGTTTGTAGTACTTGGAGTAAATAAACACATGTACAAAAAATATATCATGTAATTGTTTTATTCTTGCAACAATAGTAATCTCTTAGTAGTAACGTTTTCAGAGTTCTAAATAAATACAGAGAAATCTCGTTACTAAAATTATTGGTTATTAAAAATGTTAACTTTTTTTTTACCTTAACATAGAGACCTCCCCATGTTTCCTGAAGTACACGAAGATTAATTGAATTTTTTAGCATACCTGACGCTCGTCTCATAGCAGGTATATCCGTCGGAATGCTTTTAGGAATTTTAGCATAATTTAAATTTGGTATCAATGGTTTCGGTTGATTTCCTATTCCTAGGACAATGGATGTAGCATTACTTTCTTTCCCACGGTGTTCGTTTCCAGACGATAACTGACTGCTAGATTCTTCCGTGACAAAAAGATCAGAAAAGCGACGTTGAAGGGAATGTACAAGATTGGCGGATCTTGTTTTAAAACCGCTTTCAAAATCGAGTTTAACTTTCTCATAAAAGGTGCCTTCTTTTTTAACGATATCGCGTATCCAATCACACTCCATTTTTTTTAAAACTTGCTGGCATTCAATAATTTGTTTTTGGTTTTCTGCTTCATAATTATTAAGCTCAGTCTGAATGCGTTTTCTTTCCTTCTCATTTGGATTGTTTAAAAGTTCACATATAATTTCTTCCCTTTTCTCTAAATAATCGTTATATGCAGGAGTGTTGTTAAAATAATGACGTGTTAAATTGTAAACAGCCGAAACGCGTTGTGATACAGCTTTATATTGCTCGAATTGTGTATCTGTCGTTTCTCTATCAATCCAATCCGTGAATTTCGTTTCATAGCAACATATTGGACATTTGATAGCATTGTCATTTTCTTTTAAAAGGGCAACGTTTGTATTGAATTCACAACTACTTGGCCTACTTTTTTCTTGTAGTTTCAAACAATTTGAACATACTTTATGCCCGCACACTCTTGAAGTTAACACGCGGTTATTTAAAGAAGTAAAAGCCGCTTCAAAACATATAAAACACGTAAAGGGAACACAGAACTGATCCATACTGGTTCATTGTTTTTTATAACAAAACCAAACCCATCTGAAAAAAGAAAGTGTGATGGGAATCCATTAAATGAATTGCTGATGAATCAAATTACGAGTTAAACTTTTTTTAATTGAAGCTGTTTGTAAGCTGTGACTCATAAGATAAAAGTTTTGAATATATATCCAGTCCTTAAAATATTAAAAATCTGTGCAAAGAGAAAACACTGTGGTGTGTTTTGTCAACTGTATATAACGAACAGTTTTGCTACCGGTTAGGTCTTCAATGAAAATTTCATATGACTGGATGAATTTAATATTTCTTACTAAGATGTAAAAATATGCATTAGGGTCAATTATCTTAACCAAAGTGCTTTTGTACACTCTATGATTCATATTTCAGCATAATTTTTCAAAAGAAAAAAATTGTTACTTTACTGCTCATCCTTAAAGTATTATAAATGCAAAGCTCTATAGTTGAAAATACTTACAGTTCACAGCCGCTTCTATTTAATATAGATTGTGACGGCGATGCCAATTTGAAATTTAAAACAAGGGAAGGAAAATTGCTCCATACTTCAAAATACGCTTCCTGCTCAAAACGTTCTTCTACAAATGCGTCATCAACATTTTTTAATTTTCCTGTAATATCAATAGAAGGTCCATCCCTCCATTTACCCAAAAAATATTGCCGTGTGGAAGATACATTGAATCATACTTTAACACAACAAGATGAAAAAAAATCTTTCGGATTCGAGTCTCTCTCAGATGTTTCTTTAGTAGCCTCCCCTGGGACTATGACTCCATTTTTTCCAAAAAAAAAATCGATTGAAGAAGGAGAAATTGTTGAATCTAATTTTTTTATTTCTCCTAATAAGGAGTCAACTATTTTCACGACAAACAACGGATCAAGCGAGGCGCAGGTGAATCTATGTTGCCTAAAAAAATACATTTTTTCATTCCACTTCATTGTTGAGACACCTGATGAACATACTGCAAAAATTGTGTTAATTTGTTTTATAGGATTTTAAGGAATTAAACTATCAGACTTTGGATAAGAAACAAACTCAGGACGAAACCATTATCGACACTTCATCATCAAGTGAATCTATTATTGTTGATTCCTTTTTTTTTAAAAAAACTAACGAAATAATGCCACCTTTACAACCTCCTTTACATGATTCTATAACATCTTTGGAAAATGAAATTTCGCTCACATCCTCTCCATTATTTTTTACGACAACAAGGAAAAGGAAAAATCCCGCTACGTTTCCCCGAATTAGCGAAACTAGTCCAACAAAAAGCTCTTGTTTTTCTTCACAGGAACAAGATTTCATACAATGTATTGAAAAAGAACAAGAAGAAAAAAAAAAATCTTTTTTATTCAAAGATCACTCAAAAGTAACCCATTTAGTTTTGTTTTGTCTCTTGTCATTGTAACGTGTTACAGGAAAAAAATAAACAAGTGACAGGTAATCAAAATTCGTATGAATTTAAAATAAAACAGATTTAAAAAGAAACGTCCTACACAGAGCCGTTGTTGACTTTGATTCAAAAATATAAATCTTTTTTTTTTAGTTTCAGAACAATTCACAGCTCAATTGCACAACACGAGAGAAGCATACTTTGGCGGTAGGGATTGTAAAAGAATAAAACGTAGTTTGTCTTGCTCTGAAAAGCACGCCATCGTGGAAAACTCCGCTAGTGAATGTCTTTCGAGTGATAGTGATATATCCGATACCGACAAGACCATTTTTAAAACTGTTCTATCAGATTCCGTTAAAACGTTGAATTGTGTTGAAATTGATCAGGAATGTGCTTGGAAGGTATGGACACTACAAAATAATCTACACGAGAGATTTCCTTTATCTTTAAAACGTGTTGTGTAAGGAGTTTATATTTCTATGTGCAATTGAAAATCAACTTATCCTTAGTGAACCAAAAATGTCATCAAGGCCACTTCGTTCGGTTCGTTACACAACCTTGTCGAATATTGTAGAAGTTTCACCTTCATTCTGGATTTTTTCTAAGCGCAAAGTTGGCATGAAAGAGTATAATTTTTTCATAGCAGTAGAAGAGTTGGCTAAACATAGAATCATGATGAATCACCCATTAGAAATTGCATCAAAACAATCCAATTCGATCTCCTGTCGTAAATGTGGTGCGATTCACTCGCAAAGAAATGAGTACCATAATTGTCCCCGTAATGATATCATTTGAACCTTGTGTCTTTTGAATTCGTAAAACCCTTCTATATCTATTGTAGGTATACGATGTAACAATTGTGGCAGAATGGGACATAAAAGAAATTCGTGTAATGAAAAGGATAATAAATCATGTATACCTCACTACATGAAAAATTTTTTTGATGTAATATATTCTTCATTAAAGAATTACACATCAATTCATTTTTTTAAGATAACAGGAATATGATGAAAGTTTACGATTTATGATGATTTCGCATCGAAGAAAGTATGGTCACAAAATTTCTTGTATAATTTGTCACGCTGGGAATCACGCGTGTTGTAAGAAAATAAACTCAATTAACGGCTAACTTTGGAGCTATTCAAGATATAACGTTCTACGGGTAAATAGCACAATAAAATGGTTTTCCTCATTTTTTTTTGTCTACAGTTTTTCGAAATCGAATGTTATACTATAGCGTTTCATTGAAAATTTTTCCTGTTCGGATTTGCCCTAACTTTTTGCTAACGTTCAACAGATCAAATGTATTCCATCATTTTATTATGCTTGATATTTATTTATTGGTTTGTCACATTGATGTTACCTTAATTTTTTGATAAAAAAAATACAATTTTTTTAATGCAATATTGTAAAATTGGACAAATAACTGAGTGTTGACTAGGAAACGAAACGACACTAGGTTAAAAATTGTTGCTTGTACTGTGTTGTTAATTGCTAGATTTATTATCATTTTTCTGTTTACACTAAAACAACTACTAGCCATTAGTCGCTTTTTTAATTTTTCAAAACTTATTTTTCAATAGTGAAAAAAAAAAAATTCAAAAAATTTTTATTTCTGGTCTTTTTTTAAAGAATTTAGAAAGCAAAACAATCCTTTGTATCATTACTTACTCTGCATTAACTATTAAATTTTTTTTTTACGGTTTTAATTGTTATTGCATATTTTATGCTCTTTAACTATTATAACGTGAAAAAAATTAAATATTGTTTTTTTCCTTGAATGTTTTTATCACCTTTTTGTTCATTTTAAAGAATAGTTTGTAAAATTAAACAAAAAAAAAAAAAAACTTGTGTGTAAAACTAATAAAATAACGTTTTTACTTTTTTAGACGTAGTCTGCTACGTGGCTTGTTAACCATTGGTCTATTTTTTTTTTCAACTATTAGAGTTTGTGGCAAATTGCAAATGTTCGATTTTTTTAAAACACCTTACCAAACAACATTAGTTCGTAGCATCCTAACTAAAGTATTCTTACGCCTTCCACAAACACACCTTCATAACTCATTTCTTTCAAATAAAAAAAGAAAACTCCAGCACTCCATTCACTTTCTAATTTTCACACTCCAATTGGACAACTAGCCTTACAGTTGTATTTGATATGTTTTCTAAATGGGTAACAATCAAAAATAAATAATCACATAGTACTCCTTAGCCCTAAGGATCATTACTTTTTTTACTAACATACCTACAATTAATGTAATAAACACGTTATTAAATAATGTCAAATTTTTTTTTTTCTTTTAGTAATTTTTTTCATTTCGTTAGACTAATGCAGTAGTGTAACCCCCAAGTTACAATAACAGGCAGCTTTTTAAATCTTATACTTTGCCTTTATATTTTCTTCTTAAAGGAAGTACGTTCCAAACAAAGAGACTTGCAATAGTCAATAAACCGTTACATTATAAGGCATCCTTTCGGAGCTCATGGATCGGGATAATAGCCTATCTCTCACAAGAAAACACTGAATAAGACGGCGAGTTTCCTTCCTACCTAAGCAACGCATCAGAAAGATTCAGTCGCCACAATCCATAAACCAATTGAACCTAAACGCCATACGTCATGTCTGGCAACGGTGACAATAATCATGTTCAAAAGTCACCCGAGCGCAAAACAGTTATCTAGTTTTTATAACAACACAAAAAATGTTAGTGTACTTGGCAGCACCAAGCTTGAAAATGACGCAGTCATTTATCAAAACATTAGTGCAACGTTAAGCTTATTGCATTAGAAAACAAAATCGCTAAACAAGACTAAACGCGTCATTTAGGTTTTCAAGATGAGTGTTCAGTTTCTAACTTGACCAAATAGATCAAAAAAATATTGATGAGGTATCTTGACGTTTCAATAAAATAAATCAATTGTTTCATGTTCATGTTTTTGGGATTACAACCGCACCAGCAGGATAACAAGTCATGTGGTACCCAGTTTCGACTCATCCTAATAGCTCCTTGACCCTATTAAAAACGACACCATTTTTTTAAAAATGGTGTTTTTAAAAGAAGAAAAGGGTTTCGAAAATCAAAAAGAAAAAATATGTTCTATCAAGTGTACTCCCAGTTGTAGGCGGATAAGAAGAATTACGTGCTAATTTATTTCAATTTTCTTTTAGTGTCTTACAAATACTCAACACTCTATAAGCTGTATGAAACAAAACATTTTGCTTCAGAAGATAATTTAAAGCTAACGACAGAATTAATCGACGCTAATGAAAGCAACTACACGGTGTGGTATGTGACACTGCGTTTGTAGTTGCGAGTCACAATGTAGGTGAGTTGCAGGCGTATCCGTCGTCAATGCTTATTATCTTGGATGCATTCATTAGAAACAAAAGAAAAAAATAATTTTCTTTTAAAAGAATTAGGTAACATTGATTTGGAAGAAAAAACAAAAATAGTGCTTCGATATGTATTCTTTCATTTCATTCAACTTAGACTTTATCATCTATTATTGCAATCAAAGTGCTAAATGTTATCAAGTAAACCAGTTTCAAATCATCAAAAAAACATTTGTTGGTACCACTTATGGTTAGGTATGGTATCATCGGCGTTGGATCATGCAACAAATGAATGATGTACAAGTAGGTAGAGAACAAGTTCTTTTTTTAATACCGTCATATTTTTTTTTGCCGGCACAAATTTAGCTTCTTTAGAAAAAAAAAGAATTGAGTTTAATTTAGAAGAAGATCAAAAAAATTTTAATTTATGGCAGTACCGAACATTTTTACAAGACTTTATTTATTCAAACAAATCATGTAATTCAGCCTCTTGTGATAACTTATTTTTTACCAATCCATTGAAAATGTTAAAAAAACGTTGCAACTGCTGGTTAAAAGAAGAAAAAAAATTTTCTGAATTTATGATTGCCTTAGATCATCGAAATAATTCAGCATGGAATTTAAGGTCCATTTTATAAATGTTTTGAAAGCATATCAATTTTTTTCTTGTAGAGTTGTGGCTGTCAAAAATCATGCTAAAGCTTTATTACAAATGAATTTGTTCGACAAGGCAACAAATGAATTACGCGATGACATTTTGTAATGTTTTATGCCTATTTCATTTGCATTCTAAAAACATTGTTTCAGATATTGCATACAATGTATAAAAAGAACACCTCATAATGAACCGAGCTGGAATGCATTGTGCAGTTATTTCTTTAAAGAAGATCAATTGCTTCTCGCTACAACGACTACATGTTCTTGTCAAAACATATCTACATGCATTCTCTGTGATCGTGCCCGTTTCAAGTGGACTGATTCAAAAATTCAAACTATGGTAATTTTTTACTGTTAAATCCGAACTGGCTTCAACATGCATGTAGCATGCATTATAACTTTAACATTGACATCGCTTTGTCATTCATTTTAGATCACTTCTTTAATCGACCAAGTACTAAAGCAAGATAGTACTAATCGTTTTTGTCTCTATGTACATTATTTATACTGTCTTTCACTTGATGATTATTCCAAATGTTATCAAGTAGTCGTTAGAATATTATTTCTATATGTTACTGATTCTTGCATTAGATTTTAGATAAACTATCGACAGTTGACCAACAACGTGTCACATTTTGGAATATTAAAAAAACCATGTTTTCCAAATATGTTTTGAGTGAGGAGTCCGACAAAGTTTTTCTTTAAGTATTTTTTTAATCCACATTTCGTATTATAAAAAAAAACTTTTCATTTTTCTTTTTACAAAAACAATCACACGTTTGTAAAAGGATATTTTTTAAAAAACATGTCTCCACGCTTCTGTTTTTCTTCATGGCATGAAAAGAATCATTCTGTACGCAATGTATAAATTGACGTAATTTATTAACTAGTGTGTTGTGTTGAAGTTTGAAAAGCGAATGCTTTCTTTTTTTACATAAGAAAACAAAAGAAACGTATGTTTACTACCTAATTTCACATTTCCCCACTACATGCAGATTAATTCAAGAATCACATACAACTTCAATTCCCCTTTGTGTTATAAAAATAATATAAAAAACAATGCAGTTTAAAAATTTTTGTACCATATTTTTTTTATGTAAAAAATGGTGTTTTCGTTAATTTTCTAGCGATTGTAAAACACTAGACAAAAACTTTTTTTTTTGTTTAAAAAAAAACGTTTGTCAAATTAATAAAATGAATGAAATGGTGATTTTTAAACTTACGGTGATATTATAAATGTTATGTAAAAAGAAAAATCTTTTTTCGATACCTCGTGGTACTGAAAAAAGAAAAAGCACAACACACCACGTTTTAAAATCTCATTGAATTTCTATTAAAAATAATAGTTTTCGGTTTTTCTAATAATTTTTATTAACACTACATTACATATAAATTCGATAGTAATTTTTGATGTACATGTTTTTAAATTGCTAGTCTACATGCATAAAGAAAAAAAACAGTGTAGAATATAGTATAGAAAATTCCCACTTATCATTTACAATACTCTTCAAATAAGATTTTAGTAAGTTGAATTGATATGTTTTCAACAGATTCCAAAACCCATTGGGGGAGACCAAAAATATCTTTAGTTGGTTCAGGCCAAATAGGATCCATACTTGGTCTACTTGCCGCTCTAAAACATCTTGGAGATGTTTTTTTTTTTGATGTGGCTAATGGAATACCCAATGGAAAAGCCCTTGATTTAGCTCATTTTGCATCTGTTGAGGATGTTACTGTTGACGTTACGGGCAGCAGCGAGGCTTCCGACATGATGGGTTCCGACGTTGTCATTGTCACAGCTGGGGTTCCTAGAAAACCTGGTATGAACCGTGAAGACTTACTTCAAATTAATTCTAAGATTATTGAGTCCGTCAGCTCCAACATTAAGAAATATTGCCCTAGTGCTTTTATTATTTGTACCACGAATCCTTTAGATACCATGGTGTATCATTTGCAAAAGAAAGCGGGAATACCAGCTTGCCGTGTAGTGGGTATGGCAGGAGAATTAGACGTTGCAAGATTTAAATATCTTCTTAGTAAACGTCTTCTGGTGTCGGTTGAGAATATTAATGCCATGATTTTGGGAAGCCATGGAGATACAATGGTTCCTTTGTTAAACTACACAACGGTTTCTGGCATCTCTATAGTCTCTTTGATACAAATGGGATTTATGACTATTGCTGATTATAGAGATATTGTTGAACAAGTTAAAAACGGAGGGCATGAAATTGTGCAATATTTAAAAACTGGTTCCGCTTACATTGCACCAGCTGCCGCTACGATCAAGATGGTTGAAGCCTATTTACACGATAAAAGGGAAATTATGTGTTGTTCAGCCTATCTTGTAAATTCAATATAATTATTTTTTTGTGCTTTTTTTAATTTATCATTCATTTAGAACGGAGAATATGGAATCAATGATCTTTATGTTGGAGTTCCAGTTATTATTGGAAAAAATGGAGTTGAATCGATTCTAGAAGTTCCACTTACAACAGAAGAGAGTAATGCTTTTCAAACTTCGGTAACATCTTTATTTTTCGTTTGTAAAGTGTATCACTTGTTTTTTCTTTGTAGGTTTCGACAATTGCAAATTTACGTGATTCGTTATCAGATTTGAAACAACAAAATTACCAGTAGATTTTTTTTGTATTGAAGCAAAATTTTATCGATAGTAATTTTTGAACAATAACATTGGAGTCATTTTACTTCTTCGCAAATAAATTATTTTATATTACTTTTCTATTTTTAATGTAAAACCTAAGCCTTAACAACTGTTTTTTTTTTAATAAATTCAATGAGTAAAATTGTAATAAATAATTTTAAAAGGTACAAGCCTTTAAAACTGAAATTTTTTAGAGAAATGATTAATTATGACTGCAATTTTAAACCTTGATACCATCGTCAAAATGAATCACAAAAGAGGCAACAAAATATACTATTTAAATTCATTGTGGAGTTATTTTTCATGAGACGAAACGTCTTATGAAATTTCAACATACCAGTTACGATTTGTAATTTTTTCGTAAAACGTATAATATTTTAAATTAACTTGCAAACAATACAACTCCAAAGCCAGTACAAAAAACAACTAAACAAAGTTATTGTAAAAAAAATTGACTGTTGGCAACTGTTTTGAATAGAGTCTATTCAAATTTTAGCGTTGTTTTGCATTTTTCATAAAAAACTTTTAAATTCAAAAATCAAGCTACACTTTTTTGCTGTTGAAAACATGTAGCACAGCTTTTTTTTTTTTGATTTATTATTATTTAAAATAAAAGAAATTTCGACACGTCTTCTAAATATTTCAATTATTGTTGATTTAAAAAAATATTTTTCCTTTATAAAGCTAGGAAAGCAACAACAGGTAATAATATAAGAATTTTTTATAAAGTAACACGTAGTTGTTTGGGCAGAAAAAAATACACTGAAATATGTTTTTAATAAGAATTTTTTTTTTTTTTTCCTTTAAAGTATAAAATTGTATTTATGTTTTTAAAAACATTGTATTTTTTTGCAATTTTTCTGTTCTTGAATAATATTTTAAATTTTTCAAAAAATGGAATAATCAAGTCAAAAAAATCCGAATTCGTAGCCGCACTAGCTCATGATTTAACTTCTAAATCTACTGAAAAAACTATATGTCAGGTTTCCAAAACATTACAACATCTTTTTCCTTCTGACAAGACTATAATAATACCAGACAAATCGAATCAATGTAGCATTTTTCCACTACTTTTTGCTCTATCCAGAAACCTTGAAAAAAGAAAACATCTAGACAACATTCAAGCTTTTTTTAATTTAGAAAAAATTGAAATGAACAAAAATGAAGAGACTTCTTATTTTTCTTACCTCATTGATTCTCCTATGAAATTAAAGAAAATCCCGAAAGCATGGATAGCAAAAGATGAAGTTCCATGCAATGAACCTAGTAAAACCAATTTCCATCAATTTTTTTTTTCTAAAAATGCTTATACATCGTTTGAAGACTTTAGTAAAGACCAAATACCAGATAGTAATGAGAACACAGTAAAGCAAACTGCAACTCCTACCCAAAAAAAAACTACATATCGTGTCATTTTAGCAATAGCAGGCGTCCTTGTTGTTCTTTTTATTCTTCTAATTACGCTAGGTTTTATATTTTATAAAAAAAATCCTTCACTTTCCTTATTAGATGCAAGCTTTGGAGCTGATGATTCTTCATCAAAAAAAATAGCATCACCTTAAGAAAAAATGTGTTTCAATTATTTAATATTTTTTCTTTACAATAATTATTTCAGATAGTAGAAAATAATGCATTTATGTTTTAACTGTGTCCAATGTAGAATAGATGAAATTTAAATCCTCATGTCATTTTTTTTAAAAGAATAAAAACCTGTTTTTTTTTTCGTGTCAAAACCAGAATATTAGTCTTTTTTCCAATAGCGAACTAATTAGCAAGTTTATTCCAAAAACACATTCAAAGGCTGTGCCATGTGGCGAAATGCAGGAATAACGTATTTAGAATATTTAACTAGAATGTCAAGCATCTTCTCAAAGTAAATAAAACATGTGATGGTTGACTAATTTGAAATTTTTCATATAGATGTATCAAACCATCAAAACAAATGAATTGTAAAAAACCAGCAACTTTACATTTTAAAGAAAAAATTTCCGCTTTGGAAACATGTACGTATGATATTTGCAATAGGTTAAATTGTAATTATTTTTAACTCTTTTTTAAAAAAGAAAAATTAATTGTGTTTTTTAATTTCTTCCTACTACGTTCTTCATCTTTTTTTTCTTAACGCTATCATTTATCAGACATTCACACAGATGTTTCGGAAGCATTTTTGGGTAAAAAATGAACAGGAATGAATGAGTTATAGCCATAGAAGATATTGAAAATTTAAACGGCACCATTTGTTATATTTTGAAGTTTGCAATTTTTCTAGTAAAATTTCGTATGCAAATTAATTTTTTCTTTTTTGACATACCTGATGTAATAAACTTTCTGTTTGATGTTTTGATAAATGGTTTGCATCTTTAAATTGTTGGATACAAACAAAACAAATAAATTGTTGTGCTTGGATTAATTCCTGATTGCAAAATGGAACAAATGACATTGTCGAAAAAAATTAATAGTTTTAGGTTTTTAGGTTTTCGTACATTATAGAAGTTTGACTAAAAAAAAAGAACAAGGCGTTACGAAAAATACCGCATAGAATAAAAAGAGCTTACCGTATGTTCATTGTTTGAAATGTTTTCTTTGTTTTCCTTAGAAGCAAGCTGGTCTAAAGATTTGGCGTTGTTGAATAACGGTACTAGTGAAGGTTTGTCAAAATTACCTATTTTTAACTCCTCTTCGACAACGGCATCTCCAAATACAGATTCAATTGTCAAAACCTAATTAAAAATTTTTTTTTTTCAATACTTCTTGTAAATTGCATATAGAAATTACTTCTGGATAATCTTTACGAATGGAGGATCCTGCCGTTTGAGCATGTTCTTTATCTTACAAATTACAATGACGACGTTAAAGGAAACAATGTAAAAAAAGAGAAAGAGAGAGAGAAAGACATATACAAAACGGTTTAATCATACCGGAAGGCGTTCCTAACGTTCTTTTTTGTAAGGAATAAAAACACTATTAATTTAATAATTCTCGAAAAATTATGAAAAAACGTACCCTAATGCAGACATTCCATCTCCAAGCTTAGGTTTGACAACTAACAGAGCGACAATGAAACGAAAAGAATAAGAGAAAGCAAAGTTAGCGCCGAATTCATCAAGTCGACGAAATGTTTTCATTCTAAAATATATGATTTCAGCATACCCCTTTTGGTTGCCTTAGCTGCAAGTTGAGCTGTTGCCAACACGGATGCAACAGCTGATGCCTTGGTACTGAACCAAAAACGATTAACCACTTGTAATTTTTTTTTCTTTTATACACTCACGTAGCGCTGTCAATATGAGGCACGAGTAGCGTATCTATAGAAAAGAACAAAAAAAAAAAGTCATCAAAAATATTATAGTAACCATCAATGCACACACGACCTTCTTCTTTTTCATGTTGTTCACTCGATTCATTAAGTATTTTCGCTTTCATAGTAGTAATAAGTGCTGAGGGAGTTGTACTGGTGCTTCCTGCTAAGTCTTGAATCGGAACCTATGATAAGAAAATTACTTTTGTTAACAAAACATTTTCACAATAAGACAATTACCAAAGTGTACGGCGTTGTAACACTTTTAACATAATACACTCCATTGCTACACATTAATAACACAAATGACAGGCATACGGAGAAACAAAGTTATCACTATACAATGATATAAACTGCTGGTTGGCCATATCATAGAACAGCCCTAGTATGACAATGGGGATTCATAAAAATACACCACAGATTCGCTTTTAAAAATACCTGCTTTTTCGCTAAAGAGTAACCCACTCTTACTGTCCATGACAAATTCTTTTAAGTTAGGGTATGGAATTCCAAGTCCTAAGGACTGCGAAAAGAATGCATGGTTGAGTAGTTATTGTTTCAATTTCAATACACGTTGGTAATGCTATATTTTGTGTGTGCTTATTTTTTTTTTCAAAACGTACTCTGTGATCATTAACAGGATCCTAAATCGAATAAAAATGCATTATTAGAAAAAACAAACATAGTTAGAAGAGTTCAATTCAGCCAAATTTTAACGTACTATCACTGCAGCCCAATCAGAGGGCGTGTGCGACGATGTTAACAAATTCAAACGCGCTGGTGGACATTGAGGTATTTCTAAATATATTTGTTTACATTTTACTTGAAAATTCTTTCGACAAGCCTAAAAAAATTCGGCTTGACACTTCATTAAAAAAATGTGTGGTTTTACATCGTAAAACCCTTGTGCTGAGTCACAAGATGGAAATTGTACATAGGCACTTGTTGTGTTGGAAGTATTATTGGGGGTATTTTCGAGAGACAAAAGTTTGATAAAATTGGGAGGTGAAAATCCAACAGATATGGCTGTTGAACGTATCGCTGATTCCAAATCATTTTCAGTCAATGTTATGGGAACGCGACGCAAAGCTATCTTAAATATTGTCAAAAAAATGTAAAAAAAAAAATTACGATGAATTTTACTACGAACATACAACTGATAATCGTATAGGTTCTTTGTAATAATCCAAATTAGATCCATAACCTTCCTTGTCATGTCTTCGACGCGTTCTTCTCCAGGAGTGACTATCTTCCTGACGTCTTTCAAAGGATCTACGATACGAACTTCGTTTACCCAACCCTCGTCGTTTTGAACGTGATACACTTGATGATGTGCGCCGACCGTGTGACGACCAACTTGTACCACGACTACAAACGCTAGTATGACTACTACGACTACTTCCACGACTAATTGAATAACTGCTTCCTCTACTATTGCGATTCCATCGAGATCCAGTTTTCTGTTTTTTTCTTCTGGTGATATGTGATTTCTCTTCATGATAACGCACGTTGGAATGCGTAGAACTATGGGATTTTGACGTTGAACGGCGATAATGCTTCCATTTCGACTTTTTTTCATGTTCGTTTCTTGTTTCTGGAACCCATTTCATAGCATTTATACATGAATCTCAAAAAAACACTTACTGAATCTAAAACGGTCTGGAGATCGAACAAAGCGAGATTCTTTCATTTAATTTAAATAAGTTATAGAAAGAATTCAGTGAAACCAAAATTAAAGTAAATTTAATGTTTTATTCTTAACGTGATGTAGTTATTGTCATCTTTATCGAGCGAAACGTATTTTAGAACTTATTAATCAAAAAAAACAAATAGATGCGCAATTTGTTGTTTAATTTCAGATGTTGCATAAAAAGCACTGAGAAATCAGCACCTATGTAAGGCTAACCTGATGGTTATTACTTAGCGGTCGTCTTCAAAAGATATGTCTTAATTTTTTTCTTTAAACTCAACTTTCTTTCATGTAAAAATAAAAAACCAATATGATACGTTTTATTTTAATTCAAAATAAACAAGGAAAAACACGTCTATCTCGATGGTATGCTTCAGTGTCCAATTCTGAAAAAACTGAAATTGAGACTGGGCTTTATAAAAAACTTTCTTTACGCAATAAAAAATGGTGTCACTTTATTCCCCAATCTACATTTACTGTTATTTATAGACAATATGCAGGATTATTTTTTATTTTCGGAGTGGATATAAGCGAAAATCACTTGATTATTCACGAATTCATTCAGTTATTTGTTCAAACTCTTGATTCTTATTTTGGAGATGTTTGCGAACTAGATCTTCTTTTTCATTTCAACTCTGTATATCAAATTATTGATCAGATGATTTTAGGAGGTGAAATCGCGGAAACATCCCGGAAAAAAATATTAATGTCTATTTCAAACACTCAGAAATTAGATTTATCATTTCCTTTTTCTTTAAAAAAAAAAAATTTAACTATAGGAGGATGAAATTATACTCCTCGAAAACTCATTCCTAATTTTTAAAAACTTTCGAATCAAGATTATGAATCTCCTCTTGTCCCAAAATTCATAAGTTTATTACAATATCGATTTGTTCCCTCATTAATTTTTAAAAAGTTATTCTTTAATAATAAAAAAATGTTTTGTAAAAAAACACCATTCGTTTGTATAATGTGCTCGTATCAGAAACAGTTTTTACTTAATTTCCGTTAAAGAAAAAAAATACACTTCCAGCGTGTACAAAAAAATATCTCATGTATATATAAAATGTTTTGTACTTTTAGTGAATATGCTTTTTTTAAAAATTAAAAAAGAAGAATAATAAAAAGATTAAACTATTATAATTAATTATTAAAAACTATTTTAAAATATGACTCCGTAGTTTTACGTAAATGTTCTTTTTGTTCAAATTTGTAATTACATGAAACATTATTTTCTACTTACATGAAAATAAATGTTTACTTAAAATAAGGTTTTGATAATTTTTTAAAAGAATACTGAAAGCATTTAAAGCACTTACATATATTTTTTTTTAATAAGTAAACTATACTGTGCATAATCACGTAAAACTATTATAAATGAGACCTGAATTAAACATGACATATGTAACGTGTGTAGATATAAGTGACTGATATATTTTTCCATGTTTTTATTAAAATAATCTGCAACAATCCTATACTTTTAATATAACAAAAATACATTATGAGTCAATTGCATTGAGCATGGCGAAAAGTAAAACGAGAATGTACTGTTCAACTTCAGGTTATTTGCTAACCATTGTCAGGTTTTTACTTTTTTTCACTAACCTTCTACAGATGGTTATGCGTGGTAAAAATACGTTGTTATGTTGCAGTTACATTTTTTTTTTATTGCGAAAAGACAAAATGTGTAAAACATGAAATATCTCAAAGTTGTAAAGAAGGATTTTTCCTTTAGTAATCAAGAAGTAAACAAAAATTTCAACAGTTTTTGTCTGGTTTACATAATCGCTAATAAGTGACCTTATATAATTTTTTATGTAAAATAACTTAAATAAGTGAAAAAGGTCCTCGATGTTTTTAAATTCTGGATCATTATCCTTCAACATTGTCACACAATCGTAACAACCTAGATTTTATTTTGAAAATGAGTTTTTATTGTATGGAGTAGGTTTGGTTGAATACCGGGAACGAATTCGTTTAAAAAATGTTTTGATGAAACATATTGATGTAATTGTATACCAATCTACATAAAAAAAAAAGAAGAAAAAGTTTTTTTTCGAATTATTATAATTTGCTTAATTCGTATATTTTTCAAATACTCTAAAAAAAATTGTACTTGTTATTTGTTACAATTAAAAAAAAAAGGTATTATGCTTTTCAAAACTTCGTCTAATGGTTAAGTGTTTGATTAAAGGGGATAATGCAGAATTTAATTTAATATTTGGTGTTCGTATGAGCGAAATATACGCTATTTCGGTTTCAAGAATGCAACGTGATACTCAACAATTTTAAAATGATCCATAAATCGGTGAAAAAAGAAACCAGAACTACTTTACCATCATGAATATTAAGTTGTAATATCTAATGGCAATTTGTTCTAGTATCATGAAATTTACACTTTTCTAGCAACGATCAGGAAAAGCAAAATTTTTTAGTATATGCCATGACAAGGAGTTTGTAATTTAGTATAAGCTTACTCTCTCTTATGAAATTCCTAACTCATGATTAATACCTCATTTTAATTAAACGAGTTTTTAAAAGGCAAATTGGTCTTACTCGCTACCTTGTTTTTCTTTTACAGCGTTTCATTGTATTAAACTGATTTTACTTTTCAAAAAATCACTTGTTATAAATATTTGATATGTAAGATTTTTCTACAATTTCATTTAAAAAAGAAAAAAATCTAGATTTACGCACTAATTTAAAAATAGTGTGAAATGTTAAGTAGGCTCGACCTAGGAAGCTTAGATGGTTGTAGTGTCCCAAAACACATTAAAAATTCAGGGTAACTCTCGAGATACACCCCATTTCATCGAATCAAATGGGTATAGGAATAGCGTGAAATGTAATCTCAATTAGCTTAAATAATGACACGAGATTCTGTTTTACTCAGCCTTTCTGTTCAATTCATATACAGTGAGACCCAAGTATGAGCGACGCAAAAA
This sequence comes from Hylaeus volcanicus, assembly GCF_026283585.1. Classification (NCBI taxonomy): domain Eukaryota; kingdom Metazoa; phylum Arthropoda; class Insecta; order Hymenoptera; family Colletidae; genus Hylaeus; species Hylaeus volcanicus. The sequence continues at coordinate 1,248,208 of NW_026533172.1, read as the reverse complement.
TGCTTCATGATGTAAGGATTTAGTATTGCAATGGAATAATGAAAAAGCCAACTTTTCTTAAATTCTACACTTTATTAAACGGTTTTTATGTATATTGTGAATAATTTTTATTTAAAAGATACTACTATTCCAATTTTTTTTTGTGAGAAAAAACACTTGTGGAAATAGTTATAAAAATTAATGCATTTACTTGTAAGCTTTAGAAAGTGTGACAAAAAACTAGTTTTGTTACCTTTTTTCTACAAAAACTATAAAAAAATGTATGTCTCAAGGGTTTAAATTATGTATATTTCATTGTCTTTATGAAATAACAAATAATTTTGCTATAGTCCCTTTATACTTTTCTTTTTTTACTTTAAAAACCTTTAGAGTATCTATTATTTAAAACGGCTTGCGTTATGTAGTGAAAGATTATTATGTTTTGGTTTCAACCACAATTATGTCAATAAAGTTAAAACATTTGTCTCTGTGAAAAGAAACACTTTATAAAATGTTCATGTAACTATTTTCACACTTGGAAAATCAGAAAAACATATTACGAAAGACAAGCAAATCTTGAAAATACACTGGACAACACACTGGTTAGTTATGATTAAAGTGGTCATGAATAACCTAATTTTTGAATTATTGTACACTTTGAAAAAAATGTGATAGCTACATTTTCGCATGGCTCAAATGTGAAGTACTTGAAATTTTTTTTTTAGTAATACAAAAACCACAACTCTTTTTCTCATACGTTAAGAATTTCTCACATTGATATTTCGGACTGGTTGCATTATAAAAAGTGATCTAGTCATTAATACAAGAAAGTTTACAATACCGCTCAACACAAGTCTTTATTTTATTCAACAATCAAGTTTAGAGAAAATAGGACTCGTTGTACTTTTTGTTTATAAAGAAAGTTGTTTAGGGTTGCATATTAAAACAGTCAAATATTTCAACAATAAAGATATTCAAGTCAGAATTCGTGTTACACAAAAAACGACATTTTTCTAAGTGCAGGTAGTGAGCACGAGAACTACGATTTGAGGTGAAAGATGCGCTGTGTTTAGCATGTAAAAAAAAAACACACTATCATAATGTATTAAGTATCAAATAAAGTTGGCTCAAAAATGTATTTTTTTATAAAGTATGTCAAACATTTTATATATAAAATGCGTTTGGAAATTTGTTGTTTAACGCTGTAAGAGGGTGGTTTTATGTTTTACTTTAAGGTGCTAATGGATGTTTATCTTCAGAGAACTGCTAATAATAGAATATCTGTTATACCACAGTTGCATGTAGGCTCTAAACAAAAGAAACAATTACGGAATCGTTACAATAAAACTTTCATATGGCAGCTATCGGTGCAGGATACGATTTATCAGTTTCAACTTTTTCTCCTGATGGACGTATTTTTCAAGTCGAGTATGCAAGTAAAGCAGTGGACTCTGGAAATACAAGTGTAGGAATTGTGTGCAAGGATGGGATTTTGTTTGCAGCAGAAAAATTTTTGCCCAACAAAATGACAGTACCTGGAACTTCCCCACGTATATTTGCTGTGGATCGGCATGTGACAATTGCAGTAGGAGGTTTTATAGCAGATGCAAGAGAAATTGTTTATCGAGCTCGCCTCGAAGCAAAGGAATATCGTCGAGTGTATGATGAACCGATTCCTGCGCAGGTTCTTTCCGAGCGTTTGGCTTTGTTTCTTCATGCGTATACTTTAGCGTGGTCAGAAAGACCCTTTGGTGCAGCAATAATTCTTGGTGTCTGTGAAGAAGCCTATGACTCAGTTAATTTGAGTGAAAACATCACTGTAGAAGATAAGACTTTGAAAAAACAACCGAAATTTTCTTTATATTCCATTGATGCGGCCGGAGCATGCTACAAATTTTTTGGTGTTGCAATTGGAAAAGGTCGTCAAATCGTGAAAACAGAAATCGAGAAGCTCGATAGACAAAATAAGACGTGTGAAGAGTGTTTAATACCAGTTGCTACATTAATGCGTCGAGCTCACGATGATACCAAAATTCGTGATGTTGAGTTAGAGATGGCCTGGATATGTTTTTCGAGCAATTTCGAGCATGCTATGGTACCTCGAACTAAAGTTCAAGAAGCTGTTCGAGAAGCCAATGCTTCTATAGAGAATCAAGACATTGAAATACAGAATGTTGGTCATCAGTTAACAGAGGACGTAGATATGGCATAGGCCGTACGATTTGTTTTAATTTTTCTAAAACACGTAGCTAGTTCGTTCTACTTGAATACCTGAATGATTTCTTGAATTTCTTATCAACTATGGTTCGTTACTTAATTAGATTAAAAATTTTTTTATTTTAATTTAACGATATATTAAAATGTGTATTTAAACTTTTTTAATAGATCATATTTCATTACCAACACCTTTGAAATAAAATTATTGCCAAATTTTTTATTAGACTTAAGTGCTATTACCATTGAATTCAAAAAACTATTCATGTGCCAGTTTTTTTAAATGTAGAGAATAGTCTGTATGATTCGAAAAAATTAAATGGTATAACTAACACAACACCTATCATGCGTTTTTTCTATGACATGTTTTTTTTTTGTCAAGATAACTCAAAGTTATTTTTTTTTTTATTTTAAAAAAAAAAGAAAGGGCAATACATAGCTTTGATTTTTAAGTTAAAGTTCATTAATGAACAATGCAGCCATTTCTCATAAATGTGGAAATTGTGTCACTGTTTCCACAGCATCAAATTGTAATATTGAGACTCAGACGGAGTTGCGTGTTACAGTGTACTATAATCGACTTCAAATACAGCTGAAGCGGGAATGCGAGGAGCGAGCATCTGTTTTTATAAGACGTTTAGAAAAAAATATTTTTGAGAAATTGAGTACAGAAGAAAATAAGAAAGGAAAGAGACAAAAAATTAAAAAAGCTAAATCTCTTGTTGAAAAAGAGAACAAGCTGATTACAGATTATACAAAAGCGAAAAACATGAACATTTCTTTTTGTGATGCTTGTGGTATTGTTTTGGATTTTGAAGATTTAACCGTTCTTCAGTTGTTACAGAAATCGAACAATATAATTCTAGATTTTTTAGAAGAACAAACTTACCTACCTGTTATGTGGAGTGGATTGACTAGAAAATGTCCGATCACGCTTAAACCGTTTTTAAAAATTGGGTGAGCTGAATTGTTTTGGCAAAGCTATTTTTCTTGTGGTCGTCATAACGAATGACACGAATTCAAAAAGAACACATAATTTTTTTTTGTATTCTTTATACAGTATAAATAGATGGTAACTAAAATGATTGATTTTATGTGATAGATTTCCAGTTTTACTTAAAGGTCTTATGAAACCCGTTCAGGATATATGTGTGAATGAAAAGTTAAAGTTTTTTTGGTGGAAGGTTTCTGACATAAAGGATTGGGAAGACAAAAATATACCATATGTTTTCATGTGTACTGCACAAAAAAAAAACCAAGTGTGCTATCTTTTAGAAAATGAAAAGACTGTTGTTGTGACTTTACTAAATGAAGGTCACGATTTCACTCCAACCACTAATGAGTGCGATACTACCCTTTATGTTACTGGTACAAAAAATTCTTAATTAAAGGAGAGTTTTTAATGCTGCTACATTTTTTTCTTACGCTTTTGTTTAGTACATTCATCACTTTTGCATTGCTTGGGCTTTGCATGCCATCTGGGAAAAGTTGCATCTTCTACTGGTTTGTCATGGAACGACAAACGTTTCGAGCGCTTTTCTAAATATCCAGTACAGGATTCTAATGCTTTTCGCATTGCCTCATTTAATATTTTAGCTCCTGAGTACGCTCGAACTGCGGAGGCACAGTTTAATTTTTTTCGGTATTGCCCGTCACATATATTGAATTTTTCGTACCGTCTTCCGCTTATCAATAAAGAACTTTTAACCCTAGAGTGTGATATTATTGGGTTGCAAGAATGGTAGGGGAATTTACCTCATGTCACTTTATGCGTACAATGCCTGCTTGAATAGCTCAACATCGACCTATGAACAACAATTTCTTCCAAATTTTTCTGATCGTTATAATATACGTTTTACTGTAACATGTTTTCTACTATGAAATTTCCTTTCAGTCTTATCGTGTTTCATTTTTTCTTTTGTTGTAGGCGAAAGAGTGCTATGTACCGGAAGGCTTGTGTATTTTTTATGATAAGAAGAAATTTAACGAAATCGACTTTTGTGAATCAGTTTTCAAAAAATCGTTGGTGTGTTTTTTTTGTTTTCTTTTACAAAATCAAAACCATGTTTTGGTATGTTTTGGGATATATTCATTAGCGAGAGGATAACGTGGAATTGTTTGACACTATCAAAAAAAAATGGCCAAATTTTGTTAAAAATGTTTTATCAAAGCTTAGCACGGTTTTTCAATTTTTAGTTCTTCAGCTTAAGAACGACACGAACAAAAATGATCATTCGGTTTTACTTATTTCCAACACCCATCTGTTTTTTCATCCCCAGGCTTCCGTAAGAATCGCAGTCTTCCAACGATTGCTTACGTTTTTGTAATATATTAAAAATATGTGTGCAATCAGCATATACGCAATCTTCAAATCCATGTCATGCTCTGTCAACTGGAGAACATGCGATTAAAATATCTAAAAAAAGGATACTCAGTATCCGTTATTTGCCTTGGTGATTTTAATTCGTTACTATCTTCTTCCGCATACACTTATATGGCAAAACAAACTATTTCGGAAGATAATCCTGACTGGAATCTTTTTAGTAATATTTGGAAGAAAAAAAAAATTTGCATGTAACGTATCATTTATTTCTCTTTTTTGTTTTTTGACAACAGACACCTTCATATTTGGCTCCGAAACGACAGAAATTTCCTCCTCAAAAGCTCAAGATGCCACGAATGAACAAAAGGTTTCTACGAAAATTCACTCCTTAAAATTAAATCTTAAATGGCCCCGATACTTACCCAAATTAGTAGATGCTTATGAAAATGAAGACGAACGCATCACAACTCTTGTTCATAATTTTTCTGGCACTTTAGATTATATTTTTTATTCACCCGACACACTCAAAGTAAATTTTTTTTCTTTTTAACTGAGCTTATTGTCAAATACAGCTTCTTCGTGTTCTACCTGTTGCTCAACGTGAAGATCTTGACTCCAACACGGGGTTACCGTCCTATATATATCCTTCAGATCACTTATGTATTGCAATAGAATTGCAAGCATTTCCGTAAGTATAGAGTACTTTTTGGTATTGTAGCACCAGAATGTAATGTGCGAGAAAAGCATAAAATACTTTGTTTAAACTGCTAACGCCTTTCACTTCAACGAAAAAAATGTTTTGCCTTGTTATAAGTAGCAAAGTACTTATAGTAAAAGGTTTTAAATGGATTTGCCGAAATGTTTTAATGCTTTTTAGTAATAAGATGCAAAATTGTTTAAACATTTTTACTAGCTTTATACTAAGAGCTGATAAATTTTTTTTTGTAACGTCATACTATTTATGCAAGCTCACGGGCGTTACAAACAAATAATGATGGAAGTGTGTGTTTTCGAAAAATGTAAAGAACGATAGCATGTTGTGCTAAGCTTTGAATTTATGAACGGCACTTACAATCGTAACACTGTTTGTCTGTCCCACCATCTATTAACAAAAGAATCATTTTTTAGAATAAAAAAAATGAGAGTTTCTCTACGAGGTAAACATGGCTGGAACCAGGTGTTTTCGGATCAATTCGGGAAAAAACGATGGAAATATCTAAAAAATGAGTTAAAGAAAAAAAATAGACTTTTACTATATCATCCACATCTTGCACTATCTTTTACGACAAGTGAATACCAGTATTGTGATATTGAGTATTTCCAAGATGTCGCAAAGGCGTATGGTTTAAAATCAACGGGATTACCAGATTGTTATATTGTACCAGATGCATTCAATAATAATGCCAATGACTTATCGCTTAGTATGAAACTTCCCTTAGCCTATTTCATTGGTACGAATATACAAAGACTTATTATGTCGTCAGTTTTTTTTTAAAGATGCAGCTTCCTGTATGGCGGCTTACATGCTGAAGGTGAAACCAGGGAATAAAGTATTAGATTTTTGTGCAGTAAGTGACTCTTTTATTTAAAAAGTTTTTCATTAAAGATAAAAAAAGGCGCCTGGTGGAAAGTCATTGATTCTTATGTCACAATTATTTCCGTGTTTGGAAGCATTTCATTCGAGTACCCCTGTTGAATCGCTTCTTGTGTGCCACGATAGGTGCACTTCTCGAGTGAAGAGGTTAGTGGAAAGTTTTTAATTAAAAAGAAAAAAATAATTTTCTTAGGTTACAATCAAATATCATAAAACGATGTAACCCAACAATATGGTCCCGGTATGGTATTTTTTTTCTTGTTCAGTTGATAAATATCAAATCGTGTAACATACAGTAAATATATACAAATTACTTCATCTTCACAAAAAGCAAGTACTCTGCATAGTCAAGAATGAACATTCCTTTATTGAATGTTTTCTCAGAATTATTGGGCCCATTTGACAAAATTCTTTTGGATGCCCCTTGCTCAACAGATCGTCATGTGATGAACGATCCAAGCAAATTAGTTATGTGGAATGAAAGTAATTGTCTGCCTGTGTATCTCAGGTTTAATATTTTCATTTATTAGAGGATGTTAAAAGAAATGCTGAAAGACAATTGAATCTTATCTTGGAGGCATTGCCATCTTTACGTGATACATCAACGGCTCGATTACTTTATTGTACTTGTGCACTGTCTACTAAAGAAAATGACGGAGTAAACTTTTTTCTGCATTTTCAAACCTTTATAAAATTTTTTAGGTTATAGAATCATTGCTCACTAAATCACAATATAAAAATGTTGTTTACGCTATTCCACCATGTGAATTAATCAAGGAAATGTATGCAATTTGTCCAGACGTACCAGTAAAAACCAGTCGTGAAGAGAATGCGACAACAGGGGATCAAACATTCAAAAACTTGCTTTCAAATCCAAATGAACTACTTTCACTGTTTTTACCTGAAGAGACAATTTATGGATTAATATTTTTACCCGATACATGTAGATGCGGACCACTGTATGTCGCTGCACTACAATGGTGTAATTCTATGTAACTTTATTTAATCATTTAATCTACAAATTTTTTATTAATTGAAATTCTTTTCAACTCAGTCATTAAATTTTTTGAGTAACTGTTTTTTGTTGAGATAATTAAATGAACGTGTTTTGGTTTAAATGAATTAAACTCTTAATCGCTGCTTATTTTCAAGTGTAGAAAAATTTAGAGAAATGCTGCAGAGTATACCCGTTTTATGGTATATACTCTTTGAGAAAAAATTTAAATGCTAGATTACATGTTTAAGAGCGTATTGGATAAAGTTGGGTAACTTTAACAAAAATGTTCATGGTTGCCACCTGGATAGTTTATCTTTATTGTAGCTAAAAAAGCAAAAGAAATCTTAACAAGTTGCAATGTAACAAGTAGAATGAGAGAGTTAAATAAAAAAAATTGTGTGTTAATACATAGTACAAACTATTCGGACTTCTAAATCAAAAATATGTTAGATGATTGCGCCACGGAGCGATTTTGAACCACAGCAGTGCTGTGAATTTAAGTATGAATATAAAAGACTTTAAAAAAATCAAATGCGTTATAAAATAGTCGCTGTGTATTATTATGTATACAATTTTGATAGTTGGTCAAGCTTACTCAAAAGCATGACTTCCTTTCACTATACTGCACAAAAAAGTTAACTATAAAAAAGAGAAAAAAAAATTACTATTTGATACAATTAGCAAAAAATAATGAAAAGTACTGTGTCAATTTTTTTTAATAACGTTTATTAAATTAAATTTTTTTCGCTTGCTAGGATACTGAACTCATTTTTTTAATTATAACATGAAAAAATGTTTATTTAAAAATATACCTTTGGTTTTTAACTTTATATAAGAAAAAAAACAACCATGCAAACGACTGGTGTTGCTCTTATCGGTGAAACATTTCACAATACAACTATACAAGGCATTCTCGAGTACTTGAGCCAAAAAGTTTAATTTCTCGTTCCATCGATGATTGTTGCATTTTTCTAGCTACCATTTGTTTTTGTAAAAATCTGTTTTTATTGCTGATGAGTTTGTATTCGAGAAAAAAAAATTACCTATCAGTGCCTTGTATGAATGGAGTATGGCGTTGGGTAAAAGTTGGATATTTTTTTTTCTTCATATTAGGCTGGAATGTGCACTCTTTTATAGCCTCATTCTCTCTGTAAAAATAAGGTGTTATAGAGAGTTTTACAATATTAAAAATGCACCTTTTTAAATCAATTTCAAACTTCTGTAATAATTGTTTCTTTTTTTTCTCTTTCAATGTCTGCAAATATTTACATAAAGTCATTTCGATGCTTTAAATTTCAACCTCTTCATTGTAAAGCCTTGATGGGTCCCTTTTGATACTCTCAAGACTTGGTAATTTTCTAATAGATGTTTTCATTTTAATAAAAGAACAATAATTTGAAAGTGATCCAATTGCTTTTTTTTTTTCCTTCTCCTTCAGTGTTAAAAACTTCATTTTTTCAGCCTTTCTATCGCTAAATTGTAATTTTTTTATTCAAACTTTGGATTTATTTAAACTATTAAAGCTAACCTATCCTCAATAAGATGGGTATATTTTCTAGTGTTAACTTTTTTATAGGAGTCAGGTATTAATTTCTTGTCTAAGACTTCACCGGACAAGTTTTGCGACGCACTATAACCGCAATTGACACAATTGATATTGACTGCCTTACTCGACCTCTTAGCAATACAATTTCCCGAACATCTTGCGTCGAGTGTGCGACAAGGTGATCGCTAAATTAAAATAGTAATACGAAAATACATTATAAAATTTTATGGAGTTGTTTTGTTCGTTTACATGTTTTGATTGAGAAGGAAGAACACATTTTCTGCTTCGTGATAAATACAAAAAAAACAAAACTTTTATAAAACATTTTTTGTTAAAAACTTACGATAGTACGCTCTTTTTTTTTTTGTTGAGTGGTCCTTTCTCTACTACCTCAGTGTCTACGCGTTTGTTATTTAACGGCAATGGAAGTTTACGGTCTTCCAAGGATTTCAATGGCTCATTTGATTTCGTTGTTTTAGGATTAACATTATCCAAATTTAGACAATCTTTTTTTATCAATTTCTACCAATTAAACCAAAGTTTTGTTAGTGGATTATTTTTAACATTTTTCTCAAACAAAACGCATAGTATTCGTAGAATAAAAAGTTCTTGTACATTATTTTTCTTTTAAACGACAAATAAGGTGTTTGTTGTTGGAACCAATGACTACACTAAAAGAAAAAATGTACAACTAAACGTTTACTTGATTTAATACGGTGTTAGTCACTTGTCTTACGGGGAAAAGAGAGTCTTTAGTATTAGGTAACTCTAAACATAGATGTCTTAATATTAACTTTACATCACCTGGGGTTAACACTACCTTGACTTATTGATTTTTTTGAAATTTCTGGCGCATTAGTAGTCACTGAAACGCGTTTGATAGTGGAGAAGGCCAGACGTGTTTCAAAAATATTTTTTTTTTTTTTACTAATATCTCTGCTAACAAAAGGATAATTAAAACTATTTAGCTAGGCGTTATATCGAAAGTTTTCAAAAGGTGTAACCTGATAAACAAACAACATTTACTAACGTTAGCATATTGCTTTGTACTCCCGTATCTAATTTAGCGTCCATACTACACAATTCAATTTTCTGCACACGTGTGAAAATGGTCAAATGAGTGAAAGATGTCTGTGTTACTTGATCTAGAGTGTTTTGGTGATTTAAAGTATAGTCGGACCCAGATTGTGGAGCAAAGACTTGTATCGTTTGATCTCTTTCAAAACTGTAGTTGTTTAAAAAATAAAAAAGAAATCTTCTTACTTCATGTCGGATGAGTCAAAATCATTATGAATGCCAATATCTGTTAACATTATTCTTTTTAATATATTAAAGCTAACTGAAAAATGGTATCGATTTGAATAGACAGGAAAATATTGTAACAGCGGCATACGTTTGTTTATCTATGTGGTAACAATATTTTTGACACATAAGAAAACTCGAAAAATGGCTTGTTTAGTTTATCAAAAACGGGATTAACAACTAGGTGAAAAAGATTAAATGTTGTAAAGTGTTACGATTTTAGAAATGTTGCTTTAAAGTAATATATTTCATTCAAATTTGGTCTGTACGTTTTATCAAAGGGACAATTTAATTGTTCCACAATCACACAAGTGGTCAATCATGAGTAACACAGTGTGTTGAAGTCACACAAAACCGTAGACTTGTTGAAATGTTTTAAAACACGCAAACCATTTACAATGTAAAAAGAAAAATTGTAATTTTCGTATTCACTTGTACCAACGTTAAAAAAGTAAAACATTAAAACTACATTTTTACAAGGAATTATTTAGCAGAGTTATTTATTATTAAAAGTATTCAAATTTTTCGCTACAAAGGTAACAAGTGCCGATTTGGTGACTCGTAAGTCCTGTTTTTCTTTAGGAAGCAAAAGTTCTCTTGTAAGCGTCTAAAACATAATCAAGAATTATGGTGTACGATATGGTTATTATTACCTCTAAATCAGTTGAAGACATTGGATAAGGAAGTGTTGATAACTGTAGTATAGCGTTGTATAGCTCTGGAAATTTAGGCAACTCTTCAATAACTGTGATTGGTGAGTGAGTCGACGTATTTTGTGTACATCTAACATTATTTACAAACGCAACGAAATTAAGGTCGACTTAAATGCCTTCACAAAAATTTAAAGAATACCTTAAAAAACCCATTAAACATTCATAAAGAACCGTTCCTGCAACAGTAGGTAATCCTCCCTGATAATTTTTGTCAAATAAAAATTTACTATAAGGTGAGCATCTTTCTTTGTATTTTGTGTCCATTGTTGAAAAAGATGAAATATCTTCCAATGTTGGTGCCACAAGAATGGATTCTAATAACTTTTGGTAAATTAAAGAAAGAATTTGTATAGTTGTTGACGGTATGGGTTGCAAATACTTAGTCAATTGTTTAATCATTAACCTTAAAGTAAGATAAGCATCTTTCATAATTGTCGCATTAGGAAATTGTGCAAGCTGTAAACAAAATGATACAATGCCTTGGACGAAGGTAGCATCATAATGTAAAAATTGCTTAAGTTGAATTAAAGGATTTGAATGAGATGTTTCTGTAGACTCGACGTGGCTTTCTAAGTCGTTATAAGATAAACAGAAATTAGACGTTGTCTTTGGTTCATTTGTATTCTCCATAATTGCATACGACGAATTAGTTTTTTCTTTTTTATTAAAAACAAATCCTTTTAAATTTACGAGTTCTGTTATTATATCTAATAAAAGGTTTTCTACCCGTATCAATGAGTAACCTCGTATTAAGAAATCAGAACACGTGTTTTGTTTTTCTGTGCAAGCTTTTTGTTCTTGTGAAATTTTTTCCAATTCGAACCCAATGCGATTTTGAAACATCGCTAATAATGGTAGAAATATATGATGAAGAAGATTAAAAATGGAAACAGTGGAATACATTTGTAATGATAGAATGTTTTCTTCACTGAAAAAGCTTTGCCAAAAATATTCAAGAGAGTTACTAAGGTGTAAAGTCGGAGCCATATTTGTTTCATGTAAAATAAAGTGCCTCAATTCTTTTTGTATACATGGATAACTAAAAAAAGCTGTGTAAACTTGCGACATTCTTCCTAAACAGCTAATAATATCATACTAGTATTCGAAAAGATTTGCTCAAGACGTCATTTACCGATACAATAAGATTCTTAGATGAAAATTTTGTCGACGAACAGTACGAACGTCATCCACAGAAACGGTAGAGTAATTTAAAGGAAATGTATTTTCAACATAGCCTCGTATTGTACCACCTTTCGTAGAAAAAAAAAAACATTAAGAAGACACTAATTCAAAAATCAATGTGGTACATTCATTACTGGTAGGAGCGTCTCCTGCAAGAGATTTCCACTCTTCTTCACCAACCGTGAGAAGGAAATTTAAATGTTGGAATGTTTGTGATAACTAAAACAAAACAGAATGGCATAAGTAAAATATTTTTTGCAAATTGGCACATTTTGGCCTACGGAAGCATCGGCCCAGGTGTTGTTATAGACGGACAAAATTTTTAATAGCGAGGGCAACATTGCTAAAACAAAGTCACTCATAGGATGACGCAAACCAAATTTAAATATCTGAGAGAAATCCATATCCTGCGAAAAATCATTTTGTGATGAAAGACACTTTGTACAGGCTTCATTTGGATCAGCGCTTTGTAAGGGCAATGCTTCCATATACTCTTCCACCACGTAACCGCCGTTTTTCAACTCTTGTAATTTCACTGGTATAGTGGCATATTGAAGAATAGCTTCTACTTGTGTAATAAAACGAATAACCTTTCGCCTAAAATTGCATAATTATGTACCCCTATTTATTTTAAACACTGTATGTCGTCTTTTACCGTTTCGAAATTAATTCGGTTAATTCGTTTTTATTACCAGTCCAAGTACTGCTTTGTCCAAAAAAAAATACAACAAATGTATTCTATAAAAAAAATCAAAGGCTAAGTTGATGAAGATTAAATTCTTAAATTACAATGTTTTGAGTGATTTCAGATAAATGCAACGAGGACAGAGTTTGTTTGAAATTCTCTATGATTTCATATCCAAACCATTTCTGCAATTGTATTGATTACGTTTCTAAAACCATTTGTGTTTGCATGCGTACTTGAACATTGTAGTTTTTAGACGCTGCAGCGATAGAAATCATTGATTGAATAAGTAGAGATCGTTCAACTTGCTGAATCTATAACATAAAAAATACTTTACATTTTAGTTTTGTACGTTGATATTTGAGATTAATTTTGAGAAATGAATTTTTACACTGTCCGAAGCAAGTCGTTGTTTCACTCGTTCCATTATAGGCTCTAATAATGTTTTAATATTTTCGGAAGAGGTTCGGCAATAACTAATTAAAGCATATAAAGCTCTACGTCGAATAAAATAAGCAGAATCCAAATCAAACTCTTCTATATCCTTATTAAATGCAAAACGTTCAACTGAGGAGGTTTTGATAGAAACATCGGTTAAAAAAATTTTTTCAAAAATAAATTGAAGAATAAGAGTAGCGTCCATATGTGTTGTACATAGAAGTGATGGTATTGCCTCGATGAATGTCAAGCGGCTGTCACATTTTTTTTTAAATTGTAAAAACGAAATGATTACACTTTAAAATAATGGTACCGTATTTCAAGAAAAAACATCATTTCAGAATTTTTAAAATTATACGAAAAAACCTTGGTAAAAAAATTAATTGCAGCATCCTTCCAAGATTCTTTTTCTCGATGATTAGTTGAATTCACATTCAGCTTTTCTTTATGGGCTAATAGTTCGATAAATGAAAAAAGACCATCCATGAAAATGTATGAAGGAGATAGAAATGGTTTCAGCCGTTCGGAGACCCCTTCCAACAGCCTAGCGAGTGGCGTGTTGTAGTCTAGTCGTTCAAGAAACTAATGAAAAAACAGTCCAATTAAAAAAAAAAAAAATTGACGACTAGATATTAATGAGTAGAGGAAACTTTCAATAGTACCTGAAAGGGTGCATAATCAAGAGGTGAAGCAACCCACGAGCATGACACGAAAATATCCCAAACAAGGTTAATGAAATTAAAAATTTCTTCTAAAAAAAACTATAAATTTCATTTAAAAACAAAAAAGACGCACGTCTTTGATCCATTTCTAATAGCCATAGATTAAGTATAGGAAATGTTGCAGTCGTTTTGATAGTCGAGAACTTTTTACTAAATGTTGCATTAACAGCTGTATTTTTTTGCAATTGAGAAAATTCCACACTTTCGTCATTCGGTAAGGTTAGAGAGCAATCATCATTTATATCAAAATCTTCATTATCAATCATATGTTCTAAATATGTTGTTGTATCTGAAATATCGATCCATGTAGAAATCCATTCTCTTATATAAAAAAACAGATATTTTTTTTGTTCAAAATAACATGAAAACATACTTTGGTAAATTTACTTTATCGAATATTTTGACAAAAAGATTAACAATTGGCCAAACACTATCACTGATTGAATTTTTTTGATATTCAATGGATAAACAATGAATAGAAGATCGAAGACAAGGGTCTCCTTGACGACAAAAACGGAACAAAAGCAAAGCTATAAAGAAATAGAAACGAGTCCAAAATAAACTTTTGTTGATATAGGGCTACCTAAAACCTGAGGTATTAAAAACCATTCAGGAAACTTGGTTTTGAAATGTGATATGAGCAGATGTGCAGAAAACGTTGTATGATTTGCCACTGTAAACGACGCATTACAAATGCAGGGCAAGATACAAAATCTACAAATAAAAGGTCATTGGAATTTACTACACAGATTACTAATAACCTCCAAAGCTCTTCAAGTGAAAATGCCTTCCATTGATTTATAATAGAAAAACCACATTTTTCAATATACGTACGTATAATCAGTGCGATAGAAACTTTTCCACGAAATACCTGAATGTTGAATTGTGAAAATAAACAAATTGACCAATTTAAGCTTTAATTACTTTACAAGAATCTGTAGGGGTAGATAAAACTCGGGACATTGAATTAATGCCTGAAGCTAAACGCTGAAACTCGTGAATTGTTATAGATTCAATTAAAGTTAAACCACGTCTTTGCTTCCTTCCTAGAGCTTCAACAAATGTTAAGATGACACTTAATGTTTCCTTCAGCAAAATAATATTGTTTTATAATGTTTTTTAAAAATAAATTTGACTACCTGTTGAACTATAGGAAAATTAACTAATATGGAAAACAGTAATTCATCAACTTGGCGTTCAATTAATCCTGCTATAATTACAGTGGAGGAAGAAAATGAACTGAAAGCATATACAGTATTTTAAAAAAAATGATTTCTATTGCTAATAAACAAACACATGCATTGTTACTTTTTTCTGAGTGTCAAAATATACAAAAGACTATATTGTACCTTATACAGTCCAAAATAAGCTTGATTAAAGTTAATTTTGTATCTTCGCTACGACTTCCCGCCGTCTGTGATGCCACTTTATTACAGGCCGTTTCATCGGTAATAAAAAAAAAAGCATTTTGCAAAATTCGACTTATTTCGGAAACACCTTTCTACAAAAGACATGAAATACATATCAGTTTGGTGTTGTTATACATGCAATTACTTCTAAATTTTTAGCAATAACTCGTTGTCTTTCCAAACATATATCAACAGGACTAGTACACGTGTTGTAGCATATATTAATGAGATCGCGCAACGAAATGAGAGCAATCACGGTGGAGTTATAACAAGGTGTGGCTTGTAAAGTAGAAAAAAGTTCCGGCCATTTTTCAGGCCATTCTAGTGTTGCTACGATTGTTATTACTGCAGAGAGTTTATTGTGAGTTAAGTGCGTCGACAATGCTGAATGTGAGCCTAATGGTAAAAAGAAACAATTTTTAAAAGCGTATTAGTGCAATTACATACTTGTACCAAGCTGCAATAAGAACGATTTAATGCTGCATTGTTCTTCAAGTGATAACTTGTTCCATCCGCGACGAATAATTAACTCGTGGATGATCAAAAGACCGTAGAAAACATAATACTTGCTTGCTTCCTCCGCAGGTGCTTCCGACGGTTCTGTTAGACCTCTAATGTAAAGATATGTTTCAATAATAATACAGAAAAGCATTGTAGTAATTCTGTAAATGACTTACACTTTTATAAGTTCAAACGCTATTTTCTCGGCTTGTGGTAAAGTGTGTGCAGTTAACAGAACGTCTTGTGCCGTTTCGTAATTCTCATTCTTTGAAACACTACATGAGTAAAAAGCATTAATAGCGTTTTTCAACACTATCACATGGTTTTCGTATGCCATGTGGACTACAACGCTAAAAACATCAAGAAATTTTTGTTTCTAGTCGACGTCTGCAAGACTGGCTGTACCTTATAAAAAGAGTCAGTTCTTTGACTCTTGTGCAGATTGAGGATAGGACAAATGCGAAATTCTGATCATTTCAATTTCTCCAATGTTACTTCTATTGAATAAGACGTGGAATCAAACCATTAATTTTTCAATTTCTGTTTCAGAATAGTGTTCAAGAAGAAAAGAGTCTTTAGTATACAAGCATCTAACAGTATTGACATTCATCCCAAACACTTAATTGAATTATAGTTTCGTAAAATTACCAGGTAATGTTTTCTTTCAAAAAACTCTAATGCTTTCATTATTGTTAACTGAAAGTTTGGTATTTACTAAAAAGGGTCATAGTTTTTAGATAAAGTACGCTTCTTTTTTGTTGAAGTGACAACTTTTTAAAAATAAAAAAGCGTTACACATCTTTCTATTGTAAAATTAATATTTTATTAAAAAAAAAAATTTTTCTTTCAGTTTCACTTTCTTGATTTCATGTGAGGAGATTTTTTATTGCAAAACAGTAAAATAAAGAGATAAATTTGCTTGCTTATAAAAAATTTGTTTGTGATGAGTGTTGAAAATAACATAAACGTGTAATTAATGCACATTCTTGGCCTTTTCTTTCCCAACAAATTAAAGCATGCCCTTTCTACTAACATTAATTGGACGGCTATTAGTAATAACAAGGCCAGATAGACTATCACTAGGCACTGCATTCAACAGTTTGAACGCTATCAGTAGTTTTATGCATAAACGACGAGTTGTTGAAAGGGCAAAGGTACCGTGTTCATTCAAAAAGACCGTTGTATATGTGAATTCAATTTATGCTAAATAAGCTAAAAGTTTATTATTATGCATGAAAAAACATTAACAAATATTCAACTTAGTCTAAAGGCCTAGCTTAATACAAACCTTTTTTTTAATCGCGTTAAAAAAAAAATGACTAATCATACAAAAGCTTTGTTACCTATGGATCATTTAATCGAAATTTTAGTAAAGAAGTAGAAAAACAAGGAGATGCTATATCTATTAATAAGTTCATTTCGTTCGGGAGTTGATGTTTTAACTGGTTCCCGCATTTCTCAAAAAAAGAAATGAAATCACTTAATAAATGAGTTTTTGTCATAAAATTTTGACATGTTTCAAAAAATGGTGTAAATATCTCTCCATTTGGCATTAATTGAATTGATTTATGAAAAACATAGAGTAAAAAGATTTCTGATGAGGTTTCTTTGTTCTTTAAGTCTTGCGCTATTTGACACCCTTTTGATAAAAGACGTAAGAAAATAGTTGAAAAATCACTACATGGAGGCTGGACGTCTTGCTGCACCGATAAAATGTTTTGAAATGTAGCGTTTTCCGTGAATTGTAAATGTAATTCGAAAAATTTTAAATTTGAGGTTTTATCTGATATGGAAGCGTTTTTATTGATTGGATGAAAATATTCATCAACGTCATTGACCAGTGTCGGTAGCAGCTGACTTAAATGATATAAGTGATCCATTGAAGAAGAAAACGATGAGAGAGCATAGAGAACAAGAACATGCGGAAAAGATAACAGTTTGGTTAGGTCATTTTTGAAAAACGACTTTTTAAAATTCTCTAGAGTACAAATAGTTGTCGTTTGTAAACTCTCCTTGACAAACGTATAGTAACACGTAACAAGATAATTCAAAAAATTTAAAAAAGAAATTAGGGCATCCAATTTCGAACGACTCTCAATATAAGGCATTACTAAACTCCAAGATTTCTCCATTTGTTGGAGAAGAGAAATTAATGATACATTTTGAAGAATATATGGATCAACTCTTTCCGGATTGAAGGAAAAACCATGAAGGATTTCTCGAAGATTTCGAAACTGATCTACTAAAGGAAAAATTGACGGAAGTATCCATGCAATATGCTGCTGAGGCAACGATTCTATCCATGTTGAGCATTGATTTTTTGACAATAAGTACCTGTAATTTGTTTTATATTTCTCGCGTAATTTCAGATCGTGAGAGCTAGACGCCTCAATAAGAGAAAGAGCACGTTCAAGCTTCTCGAACGTATAGCATAACGGAGAATCCTTATCAAAGGTGGTGGCGTTCTGTAAATTCGCTACTTTACCCAAAAATTCAGTATAAGCTGTGCGTATAATGCAACCCAATTCATTTATTTGGGTTGTATCTTTATTTGAAGTTGTTATCTCTTCTGGAGAGCATTGTAAAAATTTGTCATATAACCGTTCATAAAGGCGTAATTCCTCCTCAGCATATATACAATCCATAATAATTTGACGAGAGCGTTTTTCTATAGATATTAAATTATTAATGTAATGTCTTTCAAAGTACGTCCAGCTTTTATCAAATTGAAGTAAAGAAGGGCCTAATATAGCTAGCCAGTCTTTTTGTAAATAAACGTCACACCAATCCATAAAGGAAGGGGTATCTAAATTGTAGGAAACATCGCAAGTATTTGTAGAACTATCGTATCGTTGTAATTCTTTTAAAATGTTTTCAAGTTCACATAATAATGCATCCCATGATTCACGAAATTTTTGATTTACACGTAAAACATCTTCATCCAAATTATATTTAATTCCGTTGACCCATAATGACGTATGGCACTCTTGTCCAGCTTCCAAAACATCTATACGATATAATCGTTTATCACTTGGCATCAAAGATCGATAATTTCTTGTGAATCCTTGACGATATTTGCGAGAAATCATTTGTAATCCCATAACCTGTGCGACATTTTCCAAAGCGTTAAGAAACAATTTTGCGGCTCGATGTAAAAAAATTTGACTTAAATCAATGCGCCGGATCGTTTCCTTACATATACTGTTCAATGGATTTTTTGGAGTGTGTATTAATTTGACTCGATAAAAAGATGTTAAGAGTAAATGCATAGCTGCAGATAATAACGTCTTCTCTTCACCACCATCGTCTTGCACGCCTTTAGGTAAGACTCTAGAAGTCTCAAAACAAGAAGACATTAAATATTTTTTCTTGTGAGGGTGTGCGTATCTGTATTAGTATCTTTCTATGTGTAATTTGGTGTGAATTTTCTAAGAAATCTACTTGAAATTATATTTATCCTAAGAGCGAGAGTGGGTAACTAAAATAAATACATGTGACCTAGCAATAGTAGTACTTGAATCACTTCCCCGAATCCTATACTGTTTCTTCACATAAAAATATGTAAAACATATCTTTGGTGAGCTTTTCCTGCCACATCATTACTCCACTTTTTTTTTTTTAAATAAAAAAATAGTGTAGATTATTTTTGTTATCGTACCATAACATGCTGAGGAATTGAAACCCGAACAGCTTTTTGTCTGGTCTATTAAAATTCTTTTAATGCTACAACAAAAATTTACTTTCTATTGCAACCATTCATTTTTTTTGCCATATAACATTCATCTTTTTAAATAAAAAAATGGGTTTTTTGATTTAACAATGCCATGAATGTATCTTCATCCAGTCAATCAATTAGCGGAAAAGTGTCGGTTAATAAAAAATCATCATCTGCTTGTCATTCTACTCGACACCTTCAGTATCCACGATCCACCCTACCAAGGAAGCAATACGTAAGAAAAGTCTCTCAACAGTCTGCTTTTACCAGTCAATGTCACACCAAACCCACAATGATTCAAAGAACTTTTTCACCTACTTCTGAGTCCCAATCTCTCTCTTCTCGATTGGATTCAAAAGTAAAAGAATCTCTTCAAGATTCAAATGAACAATTCGTTCAAACCATTTTCACATCTTTAGGTGAATTAGCCTCTAAACTACAAAAATTAAATGTACGAATTTTTTAATGATACGCCTTTACCTTTTCTTTCACAACTACACTCTTCTCTTTAAATCTCAGGAGCATTTAGTTTTGGCTGAGTGCACTTTAAAAACAAGCAAGCGTTTAGAGAAAGCTTTATCTGATCGTCTTGTTGATTCGCAAAGATGGGAATCCGCCCATTTAGCACTCATAAAAGAAAAAGCGAAAGAAACAAGTACATTACAACAATCATATGATACGCTAGAAAAAGAAAACTGTATAACGTCGCGTACAATTATGGAAGTAAAAAAGCAAAAACTTTATCTTCGTATTCTCGTGAGCTTATTTGAATGTAGAGAAATCATGAAATATGGGAAGCGCAACAACGCTTATTCCAGTATGAAAAACATGTGAAACAAGCTCAATCAAGTGAATCGGAAGCAAAAGAAGTTCTTCCTGTTTTGCGACTTTCTTGTTCGGTAGACATGTCAATGTCTAAATAAAAGAGTTGTTTCATGTCGATCATTTTAGAACGCTGTGGAGAGCGTTACAACCTTAGAGAATTCTTTAAAGGAAGAGCTTCAAGTAGTTTATTGAAACCAAAACAAATGATGTATTATTATTTCTTTTAAAGGCACAAGCGCACATTGAAACAAGGCTTAATTTAGCTGCAAAAGATATTTTCTGGATATGTCGTCTACAAGATATTCGCGGGTCTATCAAGTGCGATAGACTTTTGCTTTTCTATTCCTTTATATTATAATCTTCCGTTTCTCAGTCAATCTCTTCGCGTTCAACTAGTACCCCCGGGTAATTCGTTACCTTTGCATGAAGATAAAACAAATCAAATAGTGGAAAATTCGAAAAGTCAACAGTGCCTTGATACATCTCACATAATTTCTTTAGTTTCAACAACGACTTTATCAAACAAACGATGCAGTCCGAATCCTACCACAGGTTCTTCATGGAATCCTTTCAGAGAAAAAATTTTGCTGGTTTCTGGAGTACCAGTTTTTTGGTTAAAATTAGAAAAAAATATTAAACAAAAAGAGCCATCGGCAATCGCAACCTTAGAAAACTGCAGTTTCAAACCAGGGGTGGCAGTCCCCTATGATCGAGTTATAGGTATATAATATTTTTTTTTTCATGTATCACTTTGATTCCTTTTCTCTTTGTTCATCGTTTTCTCATAGAAAGTGATCCCGCTAAGAGGCCGCATGAATTGCTTTTAACAGACTGGAAACACCTAGATGTTCCTTTATCCACTAACTACGAAGAACACGCTAGTTTGAATAACGCTCCATGCATTTACCCTTCTTTAAATGAACATGAGCAAGTAACTTGTGAAGTTTTGAAACCAATGAACATTCCACCACTGGCTTTCTAGATCACCTCACTAGTGTCAAATTTAATTGAAGAATTTTTGAACCCTATTATTGATCATACTTGGGCGAAACCACTGGTGACTGGTATTTTATGTTTAGGCTCAAAAGATACCTGTAACCATGAAACATTACACGGGAACACAAAACCTTCTTGTGTAAGATCCACTCGACGGCTTGAATTGTTACTTTTTTTCTCTCTTAGGTTGTTAAAAAGCCTTTAATAAAAGCTGCACATATTGAAAAAGGGGTCTTTCATGAATGCAATTTAAAAGTTTCAGGTATTATTGAAACTGTCATTAATTGTATTTTTCAAGCACGGCAAAAAAGAAAAGAGTATTCGTCTTTTTTTTCAACAGTAGATGATACAAATTTTTCAGTGGAAGCCGCTATCATAGCGGAGCCACAGACATCACAAAACTCACCTTTTGTGGAGGGAAAGTTGTCAGATACCGCTCACACGACAAGCGAAACGCACAACACCATGACTACCAATAAATCGGTGCAACTATCTGAAAAATCCCTTGAGTTTTTGCGTAGTTTGCAATCTCAAAGCACACTTCCTGGTATGGGGCTACATCGAGACAATAGAAAAAATGATGATGTATCTCTTTCTCCAAAGCATACGGTCAACATGTTTTTGGAGAAAACTGTGGATAAAGTTCCACGTCTTAATTTGTCTTATACGCAAAATGATAGAAATATAAATAGTACGAAACAGTGTTTAACTGTCAGATCATGCCATAGTGCACGAACGTTTCGTACAGCTACTACGCCACCTTCCGTTATGAAAAGATGTGGTACCAATTTGCCTGAGATAACTCCTAGAGACGTTTATATGACTTCTCTTTTAAATACTTTTAAACCACTCTTTAAAGTATATTCGTGCGCAGAAGACCTACTATCGGAGTACACAGAAAGAGTGAATGGCGCAAGCGATCAACTTTCACAAAAGCATTCACTTGTTATCTTTCAAATAAAGTGCAAAGTTTTTAGCACACCATTAAAGTAAGCTCACTATTTATTGACTTTCACGAATGACGCCACTATCACGTTTTTTTTTGTTTTTCTCTAATTAAAGATCTACAGTGGATGTTACTCTTTGCGTTGTTGCGGGTGGATTGACAATATCTGATGTGAACAACATAAGTTTTCAACACAAAGAAATGAATTTTTTTTGTGTTGAAGATAGCATTTTAGCTGAATTTCTGACAGAACTACTTCATTTTCCTAAAGTAGACGGTACCAGCGCAAACGGATCGTTAGCAAAATTGAAGAAAACACGAGGAAACGCTTTCAGCACCACTAGCTTTAATGATGATTGCGTAACAGCAGATGCCGGACTTGCAAAGCAAATTTCTCTCCTGAAGCTATTACCATTACCGCAATCTAGCATTGCTAAAGCTTTTCGCTATCTGTCATTACTTATTTTGTCTAACCAGTTAAAACTATTAAATTGCGCACAATTTTTCAAGGAGCAACATGCTAAAACTGTTGAGTGTAAAGGCGCTTCCATTGTGATTCTTTGTAATACACTTTTTCCGTATCTTCCTAGTATTTCTGATTCTAGTTTATTCAATGCCGTGGCTACTATAATACATATGAGATCTACTGACCAAAATAGTTCTTAGTGTTGTATACATGAAATACTTTAAAAATAGAACCCTATGCAAATTATGATGTTAAACATGTTTTGCAAACTATCACAGTACTAATGAACCATTATAAATACAACTCTTTTCCCTTGTCATTCACACGACATGTAATTGAATTCATGTTGAATATTAAGATTACTTGATAGTCGATGCATTTCAAAATTCGACTTGCAGAAAGAGATTCCGCACTCTCAAAGGTTTTGTCACCTAAAATAGAATTCGAGCCTACTATTTATTAAGCTTCCACTCATTTTTTACAGTACTAATAATGGTAATAACAAAGAACATTTCGTAACAAACATATATCATATTTTTTTTTTAGAAAACATAGATGAAGAATATGAAAGGAAGCAATCTATATGATTTTTGTATTGATCACAAGAAGAGTTGTATTTTTTTTTTACTAATTTATGCAAGATGCTAAGAGTTTCTGAAAAGTCAAAATTTAACCAAATTTACAATCTAGAGAATTTACTGGTGGAAATAAATTAGCTTTATTAAAATTCGTAAATTATTATTGTTTAAAAAGCAATAGTCATAACTTTCTAATGTACTTCTCAGCGGATGAACTATGCTCTCGAACATCGCAAACTTATGTAAAATATATTTAAAAGCTAGTTATTCAACCTTAAAATTATTAAGGTGATTTCTAGAGCTATAAAAAGAAATAAAAAAGTATTTTATATCGTTTATAAATAAAATGTGTTTCTTTTTTTAAACGGACAAGTAAACAGAAAAAAGCTCGTAAACATTAATTTTTTAATAAATCAATATTACAATTCTAAAGAAAACTATGAAAATAAGCGTATAAATATGACGAAATTTTTTTAATATGTTCTCAAATGCTTTTGTTTAAACATAACAAGTGACAGTAAAGGGATTCTATGAGCGCATGAAATTACAAGACTGTTATAAAAAAGAATCTCTATATAGGTATACATTAAGTGTTTACGTTGATGTCGTAAAAGTGATTGTCACTCACAAAAACGTGCTCATATATTTTGAGAAACGCTTGGATATCGTTTTTTTAATGGAGCACGTTCCAGTAATAGAGCTAAAGATGTTTGTACCACTTGATTAATTTTTGATGTTAAAAAACCATATTTCTGAAGTAATATCTTGTATGTTTCATCGATTTTAAGAATACTTTCCGATAGATATTGAATATCTTCCTCTAGCAAGTGACAAAAACAACAAAAAAAGTAATGCATTGATACACTGATAATTAATCTAACAATTAAGCAGTTGGTGCTACTACTCGCTTATAACCTACCTAGAAGGGTATTTGTTTCGTTATGCTTCAAACATTCAATTATTCCCATGACATAATCACGCAGAAACACACACTGTTTGAAACACGTCAGTGCTTGTTCAATTTCTCTGTTCCAAGTAAAAAAAAAGATAATTTTTCCAGAGTCACTTTATTGAATACCCCACATGAGTTTTTTGTGCAAAGATGGAGTTGTTTTATGAACCAGTAATAATTCTCCTTCTTTCTGAAGATCCTCATTTTCAGTTTCCAAAAGGTCTTTATTCTAATATAACATATTAGCAAAATTTGATATCTTATTTAAATGGAGAGTGAAAAAAAAGGGAGTTAACAAGCATAAGCGGTTTTAACAAAAGTTATAATGAGTGAAGTCGAGAGTGATGCAATAAGAAGACTGCATATGACTTTTTTTATCGGCATAAGAATGGTAGATATCAAAATCACTTAGCATTTAGGTAAAGATTCAGATAAAATACATACTTGTACAAAATTTAAATGATCTTCCCAATTACAACTTAATATAGAATCGTGAAGATGATTAACACGATGAAATAAATTTCTTGTTGGAATCACAGATAGCTGTTTGAATAATGATAAGCGCGCGGGATTTATAGCAAGTTTACAAATTGTTTGAAACATAGTTTTTTGATTCCATTTTGAAAAATTGTGAAAAAGATGAAACTTGTTGCTACCGATCAATCCCGACCAGAAATGACTTTTTAATAAAAAAATGTCTCTCATTTTACTGGTAGCATTTAATCACTTTTTCGCGACTTTATTCATGGTAACGGACCTAGTTATATATTTTTCTTCTGCATGGTGTTTAAGTACAACATAATACATCATCAATGTTTTCATTTTTTTTGTAAAACGTTAACAGAAAAAGCTAGCAATTTAATACAATTTATACTTATGTTAAAATAGAGTTCAAAAATTTTTTTTTTCAAAATTTTTTTTGATTTCTGTTTATTCAAATGCAGGATAAATTAGATGACGTACGGCAAGAAGCTGCTAAAATCAATTCGAATTATATTTATCTGATGCGGAAAGGGCCTTCTGCAGTTTTTTTAAAAGATTTTGAAGATGATACCGTTTATGTGGATGAAAACGACAATAGCAAAGAAAAGGTAATACTTGCTAGTTCAATATCTTTTAATTACGTTAGAAAAATCTAATTTGAAGATTAACGAACAAACACCCGATGTTTTGAGAGAATTCTTTTCAAAAATAGACGTTTTAAAACAAGGTATCGTAGATTTAGAAAGCTATACTAAAGAAATTCGATCCATGAAGGAAAAAGCTATTATTTCAAGTATACAAACTGAACAAGAAGGTATGTGTTTGTTTTAATTAAAAGTTTTGAAAATGCCCTTATCAAGTCAATTCCTAGGTTGGTTGTACTATTTTTAAGAGATTTAATTTATAAAATTCATTGCAAATACACTTTACAATTATTCTCTTTATTCGCAGAAATAAGTAATGCTCTGACCAACGTTTTAGCCAAATCTACTAAAGCGACATCTACATTGAAAACAAAGCTAGATAGTTTGAATAAAGACAACGAAACATTCGAAGCGAAAAATCCGAATAGTGCACAAACAAAAATAAGAAGAAATACTCATGCAGCTATTGCAAGGAAATTCAGAGATACATTGAAGGATTTACAGTTAGCTCAAACTGAATATAAAAAGGAATTACGGGAGAAATTTACTCGTCAAATCGAGTTAGGTATGTTTTATATAAGTCCTTTTGCATTTTTGCATTGTGGTCTTTCATTTAGTCGTTCCTGGAAGCACTGAACAGGAAGTCTCAAAAATGATTGATAGTGATGTATCACCCATGTCTATTTTACGAACCGAACTTCTACAAGTACTTTTAATGTGTCATCTCCTGAACTATTAAGTTCAAACTTTTTCTTCGTTTATTTGTGTAATGGCACATCTTATCAGGATGTTCACGAAGATACTACAAACGCGCTATCTAATATAGAAAGAAAGTACGAAGATATTCGGCTTTTAGAAAAAAGTACCTAATTCAAAAAATTAAAAATATATCATATCAATCGTATCAGATGTGACCGAAATGCATCAAATGTTTGTTGATATTGCAACTTTGGTTGGCGCTCAAGGCGAGTTGTTAGATCAAATTCAATTTTCTGTCGATTCCGCTAAAGATTACGCAGGTAATGCGTTTTGTGCATTCCAATCCCACTACTTTTACTAAAAAAATTTCTATAACAGAAAAGGGTCAAAAAGAAATCGTTGCCGTTCGAGAGACACAAATTCGTGTAAAACGAGTGCGTTTCAAGCATTTTTCATCACTCAAATTAACACAATTGGTACTTTTCTTTAGAGAACGTTTTGTATAAGCATATGCATAACAGGTGTTGCTATGGTGGTTCTACTTGTATGTTTAATCGCTTTACAGCGTTAAATATTTTGAAAATATATAAGAAGCAACTTCAATAATTTTGTAGTTTTTTTTCAACTTAGTCTAGCTAAAAAATTTTTAGGTTTCTCAATAAGCAAAAGGTCACAGCAAACCACAACCAAAACATGTGGGTTAGTGTGGAATCGATATGACTAGCTAGTGTTTTTGCTATACAGGAGAACCCTAATGAGCTTGAAGAATTATAACTTTTTGTTAGTTTTCATTTTATGAATGAAATATGAAATATATAAAAATAGCTTAACATAATCATTTTTAATTTTTAAATAACTTCTTTATCGCTGTACACACTAGACTTTTAGATGCAAAAGTAAATGATGGGACGTTCTAATTATGTTCGCGGTTTCGCATGTGTGAATCTATACGCACATATACATGCAGGAAATTTCACAAAATTTGTTCTAAATATTCTTAATAAAAAAGAAAGTGAAAAGCATTAAAAAACTTGGTAAATAATGGTGGAATTCACTGACATTGTTCAGAATGCTTTTTCTGAAGCACAAAAAATAGGTATCAGTTTTTCGCACTCTCAACTAGATGTACTCCATTTACTAGTTGCATTAATAAAAAAAAATGATTTTACTGCGCGCACGTTTCAAAAGGTTTCTGGGGATTTTACAGCCTTACAAAAAGAAATAGATATTGAACTTAATAAGCTACCTAAATGTAAACCCCCACCTAATGTTCTTACCCCCAATCATAATGCAACTCAAGTGTTTCAAAAAATGGAAAAGATACGTGAAGAATTGGGTGATACTCATGTATCCATTGACCATTTATTACGAGCGTTGATTTCGAATCCTTTAATTCGCCGCATTTTAGCTGACTGTAGTTATTCATCAATGCAAATTGACAACACTGTTCAGCAGTTGAGAGGAGCACAGCGTATAACGTCAGCTGGTGGAGATTCTCAATACGATGCATTGTCTACCTACGGTGTCGACTTGACAGAGTTGGCGGAACGAGGAAAATTGGATCCTGTTATTGGAAGGGACGATGAAGTGCGTAGAGTAATTCGTGTATTGTGCCGGCGCACTAAAAATAATCCCGTTCTTATTGGCGAACCTGGTGTTGGAAAGACAGCTATTGCTGAAGGATTAGCTACAAGAATTGCCCAAGGTGATGTACCTGGATCTTTGAAGGGTCGTGTTATTAGCCTAGACATTGGTGCACTGATTGCTGGCGCAAAGTATCGTGGAGAGTTTGAGGAAAGGTTGACCGCTGTTTTAAATGAAGTAAAGAAAGGCGCTGGCAGTATAATTTTATTTATCGACGAAATACATTTAGTGTTAGGTGCCGGAAAAACTAGTGGTGCAATGGATGCCGCCAACCTTTTGAAACCAATGTTAGCTCGAGGAGAACTGAAATGTATTGGTGCGACAACGTTAGACGAATATCGTAAACATGTTGAAAAAGATGCCGCATTTGAAAGACGTTTTCAACAAGTGCATGTGCATGAACCTTCAGTTGAAGCTACTATAAGCATTTTACGCGGTCTAGTAGACCGTTACGCAGCACATCATGATGGTATTCGAATTCTTGATGCGGCTCTAGTTGAAGCGGCTCAACTTGCAGATCGTTATATTACTCATCGATTCCTACCTGACAAAGCGATTGATTTAATGGACGAAGCTTGTGCTAATGTACGAGTGCAGTTGGATAGTCAACCTGAATGCATTGATAACCTTGTAAGGGGAAAATTTCAATTGGAAGTAGAGGTAAAAGCTTTGGAAAAGGAATCAGACGTAGCATCAAAAGAAAGGCTAGCTAAAGTACGACTTAACTTAGAAAAGGTTGAAAAAGATCTTGTACCATTAAGAGCAAAGTATGAAGCCGAAAAAGCAAGATTACGTGAAATGAGAGAACTCAGTAAACGAATCAATGAACTCAAATTCAAATTAGAACAGGCCCAACGACAAGGGGACCCCGTGCTTGTTGCTGAGTTGCTGTATGATGTTTTACCCGACAAGGAACAGCGTTTAAAACGACTACAAAAAGAACAAGATGAATACGTTCAAAAGGAATCTCCCCTTATCACTGATACGGTGACTCCTGAGCAAATAGCTGAAGTCGTGTCCCGATGGACAGGTATTCCAGTGCATCGTTTGTCACAAGGTGAGGTTGAACGGCTTTTATCCCTTGAATCTGTTTTGAAGAAAAGAATTGTTGGGCAAGACGCTGCAGTTAACGCCGTATGTAATGCTGTTATTCGGAATGCTGCCGGTTTATCCAAAGGTCGAATGCCCATTGGATCTTTTTTGTTTATTGGTTCAACAGGCGTCGGAAAAACAGAATTATCTAAAGCTCTTGCCGAAGAACTTTTTGACAGTAAAGATCGTTTGGTTCGCATCGATATGTCCGAATTCATGGAAGCTCATAGTGTCTCGAAACTTATCGGTTCACCTCCTGGTTATGTTGGCTACGATGATGGAGGCCATTTAACGGAAGAAGTAAGACGACATCCTTATAGTGTAATTTTATTTGATGAGATAGAAAAAGCGCATCCCGCTGTATGGAATATTCTTCTTCAAGTTCTTGACGAAGGCCGGCTAACTGACTCAAACCATCATACAGTTGATTTTACTAATACAATTATAATATTAACATCTAACATAGGAGGCCATATACTTTCAACTGAATCTTCTGAAAACTCTGAGGAACCATCCCAGAATCATCAAAAGAACATTTTAAATGAAGTTGGAAAATATTTCCGACCCGAACTGATTAATAGATTAGACTCTATTGTTCAGTTTGAACAACTAAAACCTTCAACACTGCGTCAACTTGTCAATTTACAAATTTCTGATGTTACAAAAAGATTACAGAATAAACGTATTAATTTCTCAATTACACCAGAAGCTGTTGATCACATTGTTCTAGAGGCATATGACCCTGCTTATGGTGCCAGGCCGTTTCGGCGTTACATTGAATCTGAAGTTGTTTCGCCCCTTAGCAAAAAACTTTTGTCTGGAGAACTCTGTTCTAATTATGATGTTAGTTGTCACTGGGATAGTAAAACAAACTGGAGCTGGCGTATTGTCCCGTCTACTAACATAGACGACACAACTGGATTGAATACCTTATCAAACATTTCTGGTGAAAACTCTTTATCTCCTTCTCGCCATTCAAAACAATATATTGAAAAACGAAAAAAAGCTAAAACATAGATTTTTATTTTTATTGCTAGTAAAGAAAAAGAAGTTTGTTAAAATCTGAACACTATTTCATGAATAAATAAAAGTATCATGATAGTTTAATAGCGACGGTATTACTATTCGTGTAAAAAATCCTTTATTCAAAGGAATATCGTTTGTCTACATAATACAAACAATAAGATTTGTCCTGATTTATTCAATGTAAACTTTATTCTATTTTTATCATATAAATTGATCTTGAAACTATTAAAACATAATTGTTCATCTACAGAAAAGTCTACTATCTCATTTGCTAATAAAAGAAAATTAGATACATTTTTTCAATATTACAGCTCTTATTACATAGATTCTTACTTATCTTATGAGCAAAGTTGTTACGCTGTTCTTAAAAAGGTATATTTTTGTTATTATAAAGGTTTATGCATAATTTCTTTTCTAATGGTTAACAAATGTCTCTTAAAGCGTTTCATGTACGAAATTTTAAGTGTGTTTCAATAGAATTCATAAAATCAATAATTGATATCATTTAATTTATAACTTTTTATAAGTGTGTACAAAAAAATTCAACGACTAATTCGGTTAGTAACACTTTTTTTTTTAAAGAATGGTAAGCTATTCATTTAAAATGCTAGAAAAATTTTTAGTTAAAAAAAAAAGCCTAAAAGGATATTTAAAAAACAAGGAAAATTGTTTTTTTCTTTTTAAATTACGGTCATTAACGTATTAAGAGCCATTTGTTTCCACGAGTATTTTTCTTACGGTTTTCCTCAATTTTTTTTAGTTCCTCACTACATGTTGTTAAATCGTTTGCATAAATTATGAAAAATTGTTTTACGTTGTAAATGAGAAAAAAGATGCAATGACAGGAATAATAGCCTCGTGCTCTGACGTGCCAAGTTGTCCCGTAAGAATAAATTGTAAAATTGTATGACGAACAAACGCTATTGGTACATTAGTATTTGACTCATTTTCCATTACCTAGTAATAAACATAGCTTACGCATTAAATACAAAAAATATTACTCTTACGCCAAAAGGTTTGATCCTCAAAATGGTTTGACATTCTTCAAGTTTCCTTTTACTTTTTTGAATCTTTTACAATTGATAGATACATTTAGTTACAAAAACAAACATTTACCTGTTCAATAAGAAGCGATTTTTGATTCTTTTCTTCTTTCAATTGATGTTCTTTTATATAAAGTGCTCGACGTAAAGTTTCTATATAACCTCCGGTCGCTCCCAAATTTCCCCCAAGTGTGGAAGGCAAAGCTGTGAGATTAGACTTATTTAGTTGGTTTTCCTCAACGGCGTCAAACGTCTGGCTTGTCGTTTTATTTTCTTGCAATTCTATCATAGGGGAATCCATCTTGCGCATTTTATCTTCGCTAACTGAATTCGGTTCATCAATTGAATTTTTACGGCGTAACTCTTGATCAGAGCCAGGATATATAGTCTTTTGAATAAAATCAGTGCATATATCAGTTTTGTCCGATTGAGTATGCGTACTCTTAGTCGACGGAAGAGTATTGTTTGAAAATATATTCTGTGTTAGCTACAAAAAATATTATATGCACAAACAAGATATAAGTTTTAACATTATCTTTATTAGTTCAAGCCGTAAACAAAGCGGAAGCTAAAACAATTCAAATATATACGAAGAGTGGTATAATTAGATACATAAGATTTTGTTATTTATATCTGCTTTTACATCGAAGCATACCTTTTCAATGCGTGATTTACTAAACCTCAATTGTTCCTCAAACTGTTTCTTTTCCACTTCGTATTCGTCAACGACCTTCTGGCGTAATATTTTTTCTTTGGATAACAATTCTCTCAATGCTTCATTATCTTCTTTCCAGGATTCAATGATTTCTACGAGATCTTTTATTTCAACGCTTTTGTTTTCTAAAGTCACTTGTGCCTCTTGTAGTTCCATTTTGTAGCGTTCTAGTTCTTTCAAAAACTTCTTTTCTACCATTTTAATATTCTGACTATAGTCGTTAATGTCGTTACATTGACACTGCACCGCCTTGGAAAGTGTCGCAGAAGTCAAAAGTTTCGCACTTTTAAATACAGTAGTTGCTTTTGTTTTGTAATCTTGAAATTGTATATTCAAATCTTTAATCTCCTCTTGTAACAACTTCGAATGCTCGTTTTGACTTTGAATTGTTTTTTTCAGTTGCATAACCTAAATGAAAAATCATTAAAAAAGTAAACTCTAAAATTATCGTTACATAATCTTTTGAAGGGTTTAGGGATGTACTTGAATTCTTCACTAAATCTGACCAATAAGGAGATTCTTCTAAGGCCTCTATACGCCACCAAAAGAAACCGGGCACCCAAATGCCTTAAAAACGAAGTACTTTAAAAAAAAAATTATACGCTCATTTTTTATTTACTGTAATTTGAAGATGATTGTGTGTTAATTTCATTGTTTTCAAATTTAGGTAAAAGTTCAACACACCCTAAAATAAAACTTGGGTACCCATCGTGCTCAACAAGTACGGTAGTAACAAGCCTCCCTTTTAAATTAGCGCGTTCAAGTTGTTCTTCATCTGGAGGCTTTATAAACATTGTACGGTATTCATTAATAGCTTCTAGCAAATGCTTTTGACGCGAATGAAATTCCTCAGTTGTACGATGTAAACGCTACAATTGTTTAATAGTGGAAGTAACAAGGAAGAAACACTACACTTCATTACTTGGTGGTTGATGTAATTTTCTTTTGCTATGTTTACTATAGAAAAAAATAATTCTCTGGCAGCTTCCCCGAATTCTAAACGATCTGAGGCTACAGGTATACGTTCTTCAATCGTTTCAAGCACCGGTATCACATAACAAACTGTAGTATTAATTTCTTCTACGCCTTCCAAAGCTAATAGGTTGTCGGTTTTTGATTTTAAAACGCTAAGAAGTTCTGTGAAAATTGGTACTGCTAGATTTGAAACAGATCGACCATCGCTGAAAAAAAAAGTATAATGAAATGACAGTAGTGCTTATCTGAAAGGTTTTGTACTGCATTTTAGTATTAAAAGGGGGCAAAGTGTCATTTTTTTCCTTGTGATTTACCGCTGTGTCTTTTGCTTGTTCATTAGAAACCGTACGAGAATAGAGACGGCTTGAATTAAATTTTGTCAATAAAACGTAATTTATTATGAAGTCCATATATGTTTTTTCTGTAAACCAATTACACTGGTAAATGTTTTCTACATATTTGCGATACACAGAATTGACACTATTCTTGTTACATTCATGGTGTAGGTCTTTAGAAAGAGAAGCCAGTAGAAGTTGAATTTTATCAGTATCTACAGTTGATATCATGCAATTCGATTCCTTATTATAATACAGAGTGAAAAGTTCTATATTACTACGAAAAACAGAAATTTTTTTTTGTTCTGGAAGCTTGAGCAAGGGTTCATCACTAATTTTTTTATCGCAAATTGCCATAATTTCTTCTAGCACACTCTCAAAATGTTTTGTTAATGATTCTTCTACGAGGATTGGTGCTGGTGGTATAGAATATAAACATGATGTGATGATTGGGTCATAATTTTTTTTAAAGTCATCTACTCCATATTAAGCAAGTAAATTAAATATGTAGTCATGCATTAAATAACTACCTTCTGAAATTTTTTGACTCTTATCTTCTGTCTGTGAAGCCGCTACAGTAAAAAGTTGGTTTTTTTTTTTTACTGCTACACACCCCTCTTCTAATTTTTTGTTTTTATTGTTGTATTTGCATGATTGATGTTCAAATTCTGGACGAAGTTCTAATGAATCCATATTTGAATGATCAACGAAAGCATCATTTATAAACACTTGTTGTTGTTTAGAGATACTAAATTTCATAAAGTCACTCTTTTCCTTAAGTATGACTCTATTCGATTCAACCTTTTCCAAATTCTCTTTATGCTACCAACAAGAAATAAATCAAAAACTATAATTCACATGTTTACACTAACAGATTCTAGTTGTTGTACTAATGCAAACGCAGTTTCACGAGCCGCCTTAAGATTTATTTCGTTTTCTACAAAATTTCAAATATTGCATAGGGACACACTCCTTAATTATGTGTTTACTTTCCAATACCCTAAAATATTTTGTTTATTTTCTATAATATTTATTAAAGAATAAAATTAAATAAAATATTAAACTCTTCCAATGAAAATTTTTTTGTAGTGTCATCAAAAGTAAGAGAAAATTTTATACATGTTGTTTTTATAAGGGTGTATACCATTTGTTGTGAAAATTAATGATTTTTAAAGAGTATACAAATAATTACTTAAATACTATAATTACCTTTTAAAGATGATTCATAGTCTACTATAATTTGAAGTAATGGCTTAATACACCTTTGTAGAGAATCTGAAGATACTTTCAAACGAAAGACAAAAAATTTTATACGTGCATCATGCACAATGTCATTTTTTCTTTTTGAACCTGAATTTATGAGAGGTGTCATATCGGAATTCGCTATAAAAGTCTTTAACAGCATTCCAATGAAATCGTTGTTGTTTCTGATGCATGATTTAAACAGACTAGTTGTAGGTTCTTCTAGTATGGCTTGAAATAAAAACCCTGTCTCCTTAGCACCACATATCTCACTTGGAGAATTGTCAACGGGTATAGACTCATTGGTGTCCGCTTGTGTTTTAATTTCAGTTGGTCCCAGCATGTTAGTTTTCTCCTGAAAAACTATTGACACTTGTTTAGAATTTTCTTTATAATTTGGTTGACAGTTTAATGATG
Organism: Hylaeus volcanicus; assembly: GCF_026283585.1. Lineage (NCBI taxonomy): Eukaryota > Metazoa > Arthropoda > Insecta > Hymenoptera > Colletidae > Hylaeus > Hylaeus volcanicus. The sequence goes on along the minus strand of NW_026533172.1, from coordinate 1,213,810 downwards.
AAGTTCGGTCAATTGTTTCTGAAGCAAAAAAAAAATTGACTTTGGTTTTTTTTTAATATTTACCATTCTCTATATTTTCATCGGATGTTTTTTCGTGTGTTGCTGCATCAATCATTTGATCGGACTCGTCAAAGTTAACTGAAAATTTTTTAGAACTTTCCCTAATAGGAGGTCTCTTTCTGGTCTTTAAATAATTTCGATACAATTTTTTTGCTTCAAAGGTGTTATGTTTTATATTAATGATTTTTTTAGAAACACTCTTCCATTTTTTACCATTCTTTTATATGTATTTTTCCAGTTTTTTAATGATCACATACAGTGCATTTCCGTCATTTGCATTACAATGTTTTTCGTTTTTCTTATAGCGTGACAAGAAAATTCAGCATTAACGGATATCTTTTATGACAGCTTTTATAACAGGAAAGATAATAAATATTAATGTGAATTCCTACGTTTTTAAAACCAGCAATTAAAAAAAAAAAAATTATACTTTAGATAGTGTGAGTCTGCAAGTCTTTACCCACAAAAACCTAGTACACACGTAAAATAGGTTTTCTGAGAACAACGCAACACTTAAAATACTTAATCAAAGCTTTTCTCTTCATAATTTGAAAAAATAAAATAACATAAACAGATGAAAATAATGGTTAAAAAGTAAATTGTAAAAAAAATTTTGGTTTCTTAAGGCTTTAAGAATCACAGAATAAGAAAGAAATTTTACTTGAGCTCATTAGTGTTTAAGTTTATCAATGATTTTTGGCCCAAATATAAGGAAAAGTTTTTAATAATTTCTTTTTTTTATTTTTCTTTGCTAAAAAAATTGACACTAATCTATAAACTGATAATAAAGTTTCACTAAAATCTTAATTAATTTTTCTTTTTGGTGACAAAATCTGCTATAAAAAGAAAAACAACAAAAACGAGTTAATTTATAGAAAGTAAACTATAGAAAAGAAATTAAAATCGTTATAATAAAAATCTTTATAATTTAATAGCTTATCGAAAAATATTTAAACATTCGACAAATATTTAAACATTCGACAAATACTACAACAAGCATGTACGTTAAAAACATCGGTAAAATCCCTTTTTATGTGTTTCCATTCTTTGTTGAGAAATAGAAAAATACCGTAAAAGAAAAGCAATTAAATTTATTGTCGTTTTAACCTTGATTTAATGCATTTTTTTCTTTTTATTAATAGCCACAATGAATTAAGTCTTAATGATTATTCCTGACGATGTACTCTTGAGTATTTATAGCGGTTTGTGTCGTAAGAAATCTTATTAGTATTATAATTATCCGTTATTGATTTATCTTTTCTTTGTGGAACCAGTGAAGTTTCACTTTCTACAGATTTGTTCAAATTTGCTTGATGGCTTTCTTATAATGTGTTTGTCTCAACCTGAGACGTCAAATTTTTTTTTTTGTTTTGCTTGACTGTGTATCTCGCGTTCCGTTTCCTTCTGTTTTTTCTTTTTTTCTGCTTTGCTTTTTCATTGTTTTAGAAAGTGGAACATCTGAACGAACTGTTGTGTCAATCATTTCATCATGAAAGTGTGACTGCAGTATTGATTTCACCTCATTATTAGATGTTACAGTAATATTATTGGCAAAAGAAGCATTTTGCTTCTGATGACGTGCGTTACCACCGTTTCGACGATTTTTCGGTTTTTTAAAGTTTGTCAAAAGTTCTTCAGTGGTGACGCAGGAAGATATATGATCACCAGTGTTCGTTCGATCCGTTGTTATAGTGGTTCTTGTTGCCGAATTTAAAGGTATATGATTATCTGGTTTTGCATCAGTTGCCTTAAGAGTATCAGTAATAATTTTTTTCGCTAAGGAAGACATTAAATGTCTTTTTTGAGTTTTATCTTCATCTTTATTAGAAATATTCTTTTCGTTGTCAGTCTGAGCAACTATAGTCGTAATTTGTGCCTTTTTAGAAATGTCACTATTGTGAGAGGATTCATTTTTTTGACATGCATTTGAGCAATTTGATCTCTCAGTAGCATTAAACCCAGTTTTTTTATTTTTAAAAAAAACATCTAAAAATAAATAAAACACACAGTCGTAAAATTGCAAGATTGTTACCATCATTTCACGTACTTTTTTTCGGTTCGAAATCCTTTTGTGAATGACTGTCCTTAGGCTTATGTTCGAAATTGCTTTCATGATTACCGGATTCTTTTAATGAAGTTTTCGTATAATTTTTGAAATTATTATTTTGACGATGCGATTTGTACCACCCTCCTTTTTTAAATTTTGTTTGTTTTGGATTACTTTGAGATTCATCCTGGTTTTCTTTAGAAGAAAGTTTTAAAAAGCGATTTTTTAAATGATTGTTATTAATAATTTTTTCTTGAGAAGTAGGATTATTTTTTGTTGGTGAATTCTCATTTTCTTGGCCAGAGTTTTTTATTTTAGAATCTTTTGTTAATGTTGAGGAGGATGTCAAAGCTTTATTTTCACTTGATATTCTTACAGCGTTCGTTATTTCATTCTTGTTCTTTTCTTGAAACGTAATCTTAGAGTTATCCTGTGATTCATTTTCAAAATTGGAGTTCGGAATTTCTTCATCTTTAAACCGTTTGTTTAAATTGGTTTTGTTATTTTTTTGATTGTATTCCTTCGAGTTTTTTTTTTTTTCCATTTCGCATTGATTGATTTGATTACTGTGTAAAAAATTACAATTGATGAAGTTACATCTTCCTTGAAGAAAATGTCGACATGCGTCACGACGTATTTGTCGTAAATTATGTTTGTTGTGAGGTTGTTTGATGTTCTCGACATTCGACTGGTCATTCTTGCGTACCTCTTCCTTTCCCTTATGTTGTGCAACATTTTGACCTAAAACAGTATGCTTGTCTTTATCAGAGGCACTTTCAATAACAACATCTGTTTTCACTAGATGATTCGACTGAGGATCCGTTTTATTAGCTTCCTTTGTAACATGATGAAGAGCGGATTTTAAAATCTGTGATTGGCCTTCATTAAAATTATTATGTTGAACAACAGAAAGTAATTCTTTTGTGTCACTGGTTACATCAGTTTGCTTTATCAACTGAGAATGGTTTTTCCTATAATTTAAATTATGTTTGCTACTTCTTTTATGTTTTACTGTCGTAATCTGAGTTTCTAAATTTAACAACACATTGTTGGTATTTGTGTCTTTTCTCTTTTCTATTGAAGGTACTTTATTGGAATGGGATTGAAATAATTCTGGATTATTATTTTGAGACTCTTTGACATAACTTTTTTTTCCGTGATTGTTTAGCTGAGTGTGTATTGGTGAAGCTCTACCCTTTAGTTGATTTTTACATATATTAGTTTCTTCATTCAACAATGTTATTTCACAAACATTTTGGGGTGTGTCTAGTTTGTTTGAGAGGGATTTATCAAAATAATTTTGCGTAAATTGATCATTTTCATGCTGTTCATGAGCTGCATTATGTCCACGTACAACAGATGGTTTTGTTGATGTCCTAGAATAAATTAACGGAATAGAAAAATCATTTACGTTGTCAATAATTTCTGGTAATGTACACGAATTTTGAGAGATATGTATAGGAGTGTTATAACGGGATAATGCACAATTTGACTTTTGTTGTTTGTCTAATGATGTGATTATAAAATTTTTATTAGATTTGTAATTCTTTGCCTGTGAAGTGTTGCTAGATTTCCGCGTGTTTACAGACTGAGAGTAATAATGTTTTGGTAAAACAGATTGAGACGATAGATCATGTGGTAAAGCATCCGTACTTGTTTGGCTGACGTGAGAATTATTGGTAGAAACGCTTATAGGATATCTTCTAGAATCATGCTGAGTATAGGATGGTATTTGGTGTGTACTATTATAAAAAGAAACATTTGAGGTTGGCTGTTGATTCGTACAAGGCTTATAACAGTGAATGAATTCAGCATGTGAGGCTGATGTCACAATTGTTTTATTGTTTTTATTTCCAATTTGATTTTCCTTTGTACTACAGTGATCTATACTAGATGGTGCATCGTAAACAGGAATTCCATGAAAATATCCTGTTTGTATTAAATGAGACATATGTTGATCAGAAGAAGTTTTTATAGAAGAATTATTCGTAACATGAATCGTTTGCGTAGGGGACGAAGACGGACCGCAGACAGTAAGAGGCCTTGCGATATTGGATGAATACATATCGAGAGGTTGTAATCTTGGACCTTGTGAAAAATAAAAATAGGAACCTTGAACACCAGAAGTATGCATAGAAGAAGGAGATGAATATGAAGGATTATAGGGTGCCACTTTTTCATTGTTGACTGATCTTGTCGCTGCAGGTGTCATCATGACCATTAAATTATTACGACCAGCAACTGCAGTTGAATAGTTGTTACTGTCACTCAAATGCCCACAGTGTGAGGCTTCATAGGGAGATATGGTCCCATTACAACATTGACCACAATCCTGTTTATTAAGCGTTTTTTTATGAAAGTTTTGAGTATTGTTTTCTTCGACTACAAAAGATTCACAATGTTTTCTTAAAAATGGTTGTGTTGCAGGCATAGTTTCATGATAAGTTGGTAACGAATCGAAAGACTTTTGGACGAGAGAGGAATGTGTTGAATGTGATGCTGTCTCAGGTAAATGTAATTTTTGTAAAAGTGGTAATCTATGTGGTTCTACTGAAGAGTTCACACTTAAAACATTATTCGAAATTACTGGAACATAGCACGAATGCACTTTAGAAGAATGATTTAAAACAGGGACAACGTTCTCAACAGAACTACTGGAATTTAAATGAAACGAATTTGAACGCTCTGCATGTTGTCTGTTTAAGCTCTGTGGATCGCTTTCTGAATGCCATGTTGTTGAAGCATTTGGGTGATACGACTTATACCTAAAACAAGAAAAAAATTAGTGATATTTTGAATGATTGGTAACTACGAACGACACAAATGTTGGAGTCATGTTGAGTGATATTTTCGCTGGATCTGAATAAACAAGCCTTTGATATGGTAACACTTGATTGAGCTGTGTGGAAGCATCAATGGCATCTATTATGAAACAAAAATACTTTAATAAAGACATCAAAAAATCAAGAAATACCTGAGTCTTGCTGTATTCGACAACTTCTTGCACTGGAATTGAACGTCTTGTTATTACATATAAGAGGAGATTGTTTGTTTTTAGATGCATTCTGTAAAGTTGTCGTCAGGACAGATACTTGGTTTGCTTGACTAGGAAATGCTTCGGTCATACCCTCAGAAAAACAGTGATAATTCTCTTCTGTATTACAGTGATTCAGGTTTTAAAACAATTATTGCTACTACTGACTTTAACTGAAAAAATACCTTTGACAGCTGTTCTGCCATTATTTCTTAAATTATCATGTGGTATCGATTGGTTTCGATCCTTCAGTATATTATAATCACGATCGGTGGTTACAACATTTTTTTCAGTTTTTGGTGGAACGTTCAATTCTAAATTTTGGGTTTTAACTGAGTCACTACTAGACCACACATTTGTATTAGGCCTGCCTTCTTTTGTTTGAACGTTTGTCTTTAACGTTATTGGGTCATCGTGAACAGATGAAGATGTGCTTTTTAAATTTACTTGACGACAACGAGCATTGGATTCATTGACATCCAAAGTACATCGAGACTGTATTTTTTCGTGAGACGGTTTTTTCTGAGCATTTTCATTGTACTTAGAATACGAAATGCTTGAATTTGCTCCAAATGTTTTTTTTGGACCCAATGAATTTTTTGAAAGAGTCTCCCTGTCCCAAGACATAGCCTGGTTAGAATTTAATGTATCTATTTGTGATCGCGAATGCCGTCTTGTATAACTCTGTATTTTATTATTTGTTGGCTCCATTCCAGACGACCATAAACGTTTTTCGGGATGTGGCTGTCGTATTATATCGTCGTTAGTATTTTGTAACGACAACGATTGACGCTTCATGAAATAATCATTTCTATACCCGTAATGGACTCCATGCGGTTTCTGATAATGTTGCGAAGACACATTTTTATGGTCATAAAAATTTCTTGAATCATGATATAGTAAATCTCGCGAATGACTCTTTGTATGAATGCTATGGCGTATCAAATATGTGTCGTTTGAATTTGCTAAAGGAACTTGTTTTGTTCTTTCAGTACATCGTTTCGCTGTTTCTTGCCCTCCGTTCGTTTGACTCCTCATTTGTTGTAATTCTGTTGCTTTCTCAAGTTCATCGTCGTCATCTTTATCACTGACTTCATCTGCCCATCTTTTTTGAAATTGTGAGGTTAAAATAGCTTCAGGAGCAGGAAACGCATCACTCGACTCTGCTTTTTTATAAAAAGGCTCTGTTATATTAGCACTAGAGGTTACACTAGTAGACATGGGAGTTGGCGATTGATTTCTAAAAAAAAAACAAGAAAAATTAAAAAAAAGAATGCATGCACTTTTTTCTCACACTTTATTTTTTATAGTGAACACTTAACTGTAACATTGTGCGTGATACGGGTGGAGTTATACTTGACGTAGTGTTTGTTGACGAAACATGCGAATCCGTTAATTTGGCTTGATTCTTATTAAAATCTTTATAATCAATTGAACTTAAATCAACATCGTGAGAAAGGGTATTTAAACATGATGAAAATCGGTCACTTTGCTTAGCCCACGATTCATTTGCGGAGCTTTGAGAAGGAAATTGTGTCTTTCGTGGAGTAGCCAAATTTTTAGTAACATTTGACAAATTTGATAATTTTAAACTTGTCGCAGCAGTAGAAAATTTATTGTAGCTATGCGAATCAGCAAGTTGAGACTTTGTGGAAGTTGCGTCAATGGACGACGATGGTATGTTTTTTTGACGATTTGAAGTACATACAGAGGATTGCTTGTCATAGGAGGGAGCTGCAAGAGATGTATTGAAGGTATCGTCGTTATTACTAGAAAAAGAAGAATGATTTAATAGTGTGGATGAAACCGATGATGTGATATTCTGAACTGAATTTAAGGTAGTTGTTTTTTGCCCGCTAACAACTGATGCCCAAGGCTGATTTAACGAAGTTTTTGTTGTTACCACTACACCTCGCGAATTCAACCCAGGTGAGCACGTGACTCCAACTCCTAAAGCTGACGCAAGCGGCCCAATAGCCGGAAGTGGTGACATTTCATATAAAGAACGACTATTATGTTGAAATAATTTTTATTAAATAACTGCAACACTTTAAATAAAATTCAGTTAAACTGAAGAGAAAATTTGAATAGGTTGAACAAAATTTTTATAAAAAAGAATAGGCGAAAAGAATCCTTTTTCTTATAGAAAAAAAGGTATCGAAAAAAACATTACTTTTTTTGAAACTCGCAAAATAAATTTCTACAATGTTTACCAAAAAAAAGAAATTATGAGTGGTTTAGCAACTTCTCTTAATAAAAATTGGAGCACTAATGGTATTTGTGCAATCTGTGGTAGGGCGGTAGTTTCGCATGTGATCAGGCTTACAGCTGACCATTAACATAAAGAATCTGTGCCTCGAAATTACTACTTTTGTTTACCAAGGTTCTTCTGTTTTTTCTTCGTCCTCCTTGGGACAATACCTGTATTTAAGAAGATTATGGTTTGAAACTCGTTTTGGTACCTTAAAATGTTACTGTATTTTTCCAATACATATCGTTAAAGGTTTAACATAATAAATTTTAATCAACCGTTACAAACGATTCTGATATAGAATGCAGACTGCAAAAATGTTTTAACAAGATTAGAATTTATTGTTAAAACAAAAATGGCTTCACTGCCTCTCTTATATCTTATACTTTAAAACTCATTCAAATATGATGATCAAATTTCCAATTGGGTTTTTATGTATTGTAACGGTGACGGACTCTATACTAATGTTATTATTAGTTTTGTCAGTCATAAAACATTATAAATAGTTGCATGTGTGATGTAATATTTTAAAATAATTTTAATTTTATCAACTAAAATAGACCAAGTTCTTAAGTTGTTTTAAGGAGAGTCATGCCAAACGTTTGCTTCACAAAGCGTGAGATGGGCTAAAGAAATGGCGGATTCTTTAGAATCGGCTCCAGCGAGAAAACCTTGATGATCTAATACATACAAACGCCCGAATGCATTCCTATCATATCATTAGAATGAATACTAAATAACATACGAACAAAACGAATTCCAGGAAAATTTAGCATGTTATCACGAAGCCCTGTTAAGTGATATGATTTAAACAAGGAACCTATTTTTTTACTTTATGCATACCACAAAAACGACTCGGGATAGGTAAACGTGAAGCAAAGGAACTTTTGTTTATACGAACTGTTTTTAGTCGCCTTGAAAAAACATTCGAAATAAGTTTTCTACATCTCCTCAGCATATGTACGAAAATTTACAAAGTTTTTTCATAATCACATACCATGTGTTCTTTTTGGGGCAGTCCGGGTACACAACAAAGAAAACTGGTATAAACGGTTTGAATGTTTCTTGTTCTTGGTTTTTATTTTCTTCGTTTTTTCTTTTTTCAGATTCCTCTATAATTTCCAAGTGAGTCTTTATAAAAAAGAAATAAAGTTGTACTCATAAATGCATTCGGACAAATTACCTCAAAAGGACATCCTAATTCTAAAGCAATAATATACCCAGATGGATGCGTTTCAAAACGTGCTTTGTAAGCATTGTACACTATATTTTTGCATGGAAGCCAGTTATCACGGTACGAGAGAATAGAGAAAATGAAATCCTCCATAGCTATACGTATTGAGCTAATAAAAGCTTCTTTTGAAATAAAATCGTCAGGATTCCAATCATTCCAGCTGGAATTCATTCTAGCAACCCTACTCATCATATATATATATATAACATAGTGTTAAGGTATAAATATTGTGGTACCGAGATGAAAGATCAGTTGAAATACGATAGAGAGGATCTACGCCAGGAGGAGTGATGTTGACACCATTATCAATAGCATCTATCGCTTCAACAAAAGACTAGGAGGATTAGATGTTCTTTGATCACACATTATAGTATAAGAATGTTAATCTACTTTGTATAAAAGGTTGTAAATAATATTCACATCTTCCTCAGGTATGGAAAAAATTTCCCTTAAAAGTCGTTTTCCAAAAAATCTTGATGAACGCACAAAAATAATTAGGAAAATACAAAAATAATAAAAAGAATTTGTTTACTTATAGACTTGACCGAAACTACTTAGTTTCGTTACGTTACAAGTTGAATTGAAATATTCAGAAAATCCTTTTTGGTGATGATCAAATCTTAAAATAATTTTTAAAAGTTGGAGTATAGAAAACGCAAACCTATGTTTTTAAAATAAAATGACAAACCTATAATTTTCAGCATCTAAAAAAAAATAAATAAAAACAGAATTAAACGTATGAAAAAATTCTACCGTATACTCCTCCAACATCGACTACAACATCGGCTTTCTCAATGATTTCTTCATCACGTGTTCGAACAACTATACAGTTTTTGTACTCGGGTAACAATAACAAAAACCCGACAGCACATACATCGTCACAGTGAAAACGACCATTATGCGTTACAATAAATTTTTGATTTGATGAAGTTCTATTCTCGATAGACCCAACTACATCCGTGGGAAGTACAATTAAAGGCTGAGCTGCTTCCATTTTTTAAAGTTGAATTTTTATTACGTACAAATATCAAATCTTTAAATATTGTCTTCGAAGGTGTGATATCAAAACTTTTTACAGAACTAATTTCATTACTGCATGTTTATTCTATACCAAGTTTATTTTTTGGTTAATTGACTAAAAAACAGCTGATGAATCTTTGTCGCTCTTTGTATAAAACAATGCTGTCATAAAGTAGTTTATTTTTTATACAACTAGCTTGATTGTTCAAACATAGAATTTTCAATGAAAAAACCCCGAAATTTAGGCTTATCCTCAATCATAAAGTATTGAATGGACTGTTGGCTCTCCAAACCATTTCTTAGAAAAAAAGAGATTCCATGACTCTATTTCAAAATAAACCACCAAACAATTAATTTATACAAAGTTAAGATGAAATAGAGATATGGCGATTCATTGATTTAAAACATACAAAGCAAGAAGCAGAATGCGTAATTTTTTAAGAACACTCCGTTACTCAACAATGTGCGTAGAATAGCAGAATTTGCGTTTTAGTTATTATGTTACGATTGTTCAAACACCAAAGAAGCGTTAAGATTTGTTTCACAACTTTGATGTAAACATTGGATTGTTTCCTTTAAAGTCTTGCAGTTGGTTTCTTTTTAATTGAAAATAACCAGTTATGTAAACGCGGCTCATTATAGATGATATGTGTAACAACAAGGAAGCATACGAGAACTTAAAATTTTTTTAAAATGCTTTTATAAATTACATCCCTATAAATTAAAAAAAAAACTTTGCTCTATTTTATTTTATCATTACCACAACGCTTTATTTGTGATGAAGAAATATAAACTGCTTGGATTAAAAATAATACTAGTCAATAAAAAAAAAAAATTTTGTTTGAAATTACTTTTACTAGTATCAAGTATTTACGTTTTATTTTTATTGGATGATTGAATGAGTAGAAACTATAGTTAAAAGAAATATTCTAAAACACATTTAGTTTTACCAGCTTGTGGGAACTTTATGTTTTATATACTGTTTATGGTGAACAAAAAACTACACAATTTTTTTTTCTTTACCTCAACATTTTTTACCAAGACATAATAAGAAGAAAAAAGCTAGTTATACTTGTTACACTGAAAAAATTTATATTTCTATTGAAAAATTCTGAAATATTTGTAAGAAATAATTTTATTGCAAATCCTTACAGCATTAGGCAGCTTTTCAAAGCTCATTGTTCAGCTTTACAGTTTATTGAGGAAGAGAGCACTCGATGAAGTGGAAAATGCAGCTTCGCGTGAGCAACCTGATTGTAAGTTTCGTTAAAGTGTTTACGATTACAGCATGAGGCATCTTTTTAGAATTCACGATTCACCCTGACAGCCTATTGCTCAAAAGAACATTTAATGAACCAGAGAGTACGTGGTTGAGTAAACAGTACATTAATGAAACTACCCAAAGCGTATAGCGTTAAAATACGATGTATTTTTTTAAAGCTCATTCTTTAGTTTCACAATTTATTTTGAAACCGGACACTAAATGAAACGGAAAGATGCGTCGTTGCTTAACCACCGCACCAATAGGACTTGATTTAGGCCTATCGCTAGATTAATTTAAGGCAACTGACTACTATCACTAGAAAAAAAGATTCTTATCATATAAATCTTGGACAAGAATTACATCTATTTCAAGCCTCCAACGGTCCGCAAGGTCTTGACCGTTTACTGCGTAATAAATAAAACACTGTTTGACTTGGAGGCTTAAATAAAAATTATAATCAATCAGTTTTTGGGACGGGGACATACGAAAAATAACTGTTTTTTCAATGTTTCTTATGAACGATTATGGGATGTTGATGTTTTCACTGCTGTTTTTTTCATCAGTTGCTTCTATGTCTTACCTGTGTTGATGATCTTTTTCTTTTCTTGTAAATATGACAAGCAGTTCACCTTAAAATGCACTTGCAATAGCGTCATGGTTTCAATACCCTCCAAGTGCTTCTATTTTTTGCAAGAGAAGATTTAGATCGTTAGATGTCCAACGGCTTTTTAACCTTTTTTGAAATGCTTGAAGGCTGGATTATAATGCAGGAAGCTATAGTTGAATCTGTACACTGTCTCTAAGCACTGTACAGTAATTCGCCTATCGAAGCGGTTCAATGAAGAAATGTTGTAAGAAGATTGTGCAAGTTGGTTTATACTGTTTTGTTGTGATGCATGTCAGTGTTGCTCGATAGGTCTTTTTTTATTTTACAAAAAAATTGTCGTGTTGTTTTAAAGTAGGTACCTCTCCTAAAATCGGGGTTGTGCGTCAAGTGGAGTCTTGTCGGAGAGGTAAATTTATATGTTTCTAGCATTTAACGGCGTTTATATTAAAGTTGTTAGAAATATCCAATAGGTACACATGAGTGTGGGGCTCACACTCATCGTATTCACTCAGTTCTTTTTGTACTTCGTCGAGTTGTGGAGTTCGTTGTTTCAAGTTAAAGAGAGTTTCACCGCGTGAGCTTTAGCCGAAATCGCCATTGTGTTTGAAATCTCCGCTTTCAGTAGGTTCCAGCTTTCAAGTACTTTTTTCTCTGTGGACTTACAAAGCAGTAATTTTCCCACCTATTTACCGCCGTTGACTTTTACAAATGCTTTGGGCATTTCAACAGTTACTGCCTTCTTGCTGAGTTACATTTGAGATCTTGTAATGTGACATTAGTTCACTTTGTAATTTTTTTGAACGCATGTTAATGAATTCATACACTAAACCGTTATAGCATAAAACATCCTTTCGGAGCTTACAATTCGGCATATTAGCCTATCCATCGAAGTGGAACACTGAATGAAACGGAGAGTTTCGTCGTTGCCTAAGCGACTCATCAGGAGGATTCGGTCTCCGCCTATTGCTACACTAATTTCAGGCAGTGACTTGGGTCCACTCCAGGGAGAGGTTTCCATCTTTTGGGCCTTGGGTGATGACTCCATCCATTTAATGTCTCCGATCGTCGACGCAGTCAGCCATTTAATGTCCGGCAGACCAGAAGTCGTCATTCGATTTTAATTCATACACTAGACCTTACTTAATGAGAGCTAGGCGTTACGCTAACCAGCTTCTTTTTCCGTAAACCTTTGATAAGTATGTTCATTTTCATGATATCAGACGTATAAGCGTCATACATTTTGAAATAAAAATAATCGTTTTATGCACATTCCACGTTGTATGATTAATAACCATGTAACGTAGTGTTATCAATTGAATAAAACTTGACGTCTCTTTAACAATTTTTTATACATTACTAATTTCTTTTATCAAAAAAAATTTTATTCTTCATAATAGAATTATAATAATTTACGAACATGGGGGTTACATTTTTTTTAAAACACCTTAATCAATGAGGTAATTTAATGTAACCTTGTTAATAGAAAACGTCCACATATGATTAAAGTTGAATCTATAAAGGAAACAATAAATGAAAGGGACAGGTTCTGCGTTGCGCAAACAACGTATCTGTCGAATTTGTCCTTTACGTATGACAAAACTTAACTGTGTTAATTGAATAAAACCTTTCATGAAACGGAGTTTTCGTAATTTTGATTTTCAAGCTAGACTCTTTTTATCTGGCGTCTTTTATAATCATCGACGGTTTTTAAGTTGAACGCTCCACATTAAAGCGTACGCATTTAAAATCTGTAATAAAAAAATAATACAATTTACGTTTTTCATGATTGCAATTCACGCAATGAACAAAATTATACCATACAAGTTGCAGAAAATGTATTGAAATTCATTCTAGTAAACTTCCTTGCTAACAAAAGAAAAAAATTAGTATTCATAAATTATGTTGTCAATTAATAAATTTTGTAATATTTTTTTAAGGAATAAAACAGCATTATATTTCAAATAAGTGTATGGATAGAGATTAGTATTACGATCTTCAATAAACTCTCAAAGTACCATGTTATAATTACCTTTTATATATAAAAAAACACAACATGATATTGAACTTTCAAATTCAATTGATTTGTCATCAGCAACAGTTAGAAAAATTACATTGTTTTTTTATATTTTTCAGCAAAAACAAAATTATTCTTTTTTTTGAGAGCATTATTGGAATAGAAAACTTTTAATTTCTTTTTTGTTTTAACAAAATTACTCAGTTTGTAAATTTCTATTAATATAATGCCATTTTCTCGATTAAATCTAAAACTAGAATGAAAGAAAAGCTGTTCACTTCTATTACGTCATAATTTGTCGTTCCATTTATACATCTGTAACCGTGTTACTCTCTCAAACTAATGTAGGGATAATGTATAAAATTAATAAATCAAGCGACATAATTTTTCTTTTAAACACTTTTCAAACTTTTAATGACACCAACTTTTGTAAAAAAAATACAGTCTTATTCGTGTATTTAATAAAAAGTCACTTTCAAATAAAAGAGTTGAATGGATTTAACGAAGTCAAAAAAGACGTAAAATATGAAAACATGCTGATACACTATATTGTATGGTTAAACATTTTTAGTTTAGTAGACAAATGTAAACAATGATTTGACCCGCTTAATTAGATACGGTATTACTCAGCAATTAAAACTATATATTCTGGACAATTTTTCAATAATTAATCAAATAACAAAACCGGTGACAAACGGTTTCTTCTTTCATATAAAACTTTATTATTTTTTAATCAAGTATCTCGAAACTAATTAAATGCTTTACTCTTTACTGTTTAGCATATCGATGTTTTTTCGTTGTAAAAAAAAAACAAAAATTTTCATTTAATGAAGTATTTTCAAAACAAATTCGATAAAAATTTGAACTGAAAGTAACACATTTAACTATTTTGCTTTTCTTGAAATATGACAAGACGTTCAATTATAATTGTTTTACAAAGTCAAGACCGGTTTTATGTCAGAAAAATTATGCTATTTCAATAATTTTTAATGGCAAAAAAAACATTTGCTTCTTTAACAAGAACATTTTCCCAATCAGTTTATTTAGGTGAAATTTAGAACACAGTAACATTTTATTAAAAATAGTCGTGAATAAAAATCTTGATAGAGATATGTTATAAATTATTACGGAGCATAAACTGAGGAGCAAAAGTGTAATTCACATGTTCTTCATTTATTTGTGAACTGACTTAAAAACGAGTTCAGATTGAATAAGAAATCTGTTTAAAAACCATGTTACCAAAAGAGTTTTTGAGATATGGAATACGTTTTACACTGAAAAAATGAAAGAACGTTTTTTGCAAAATTTTTACCGAATTGGTTGGGTTGTAACTCTTCTCGACTCATGATATATAGTATAAATTTCGTTTAAATATTTATCAAAATAATTCACAAAGCGTTACATGTACCCACGGAAAGTTGCCTTTTTGGAGTTGCAGAATTTAACCCGAGTAAAGGATAAAAAAAACATTCTTTTAATATAGTTAGCATTATTTACCATTAGTAGTTGATGCATGTAAAAATGAACTGTAATAGATTTTGTAGAGTATTTTTATTGTTAAGCTTTCTCAGCTAAACCTTAATTTTTTACCCTATAGTAGTATTGCTATGAATTAGAAGCTACCTACCTAATAAACTGTGTTATTATGAATTTTCGTTGTGACTTTTTTTTAACTAAAAAGTGACATAGTATATTATGCCGTCGTAAAATCGTTTAAGGAATAAGTGCTTGTTGTAATTTTGTTTAAATAGATTTCTTTCTTGGAAGAAATATAATGGAGATTGTGTTAAAATGAATACCGTGCAAGAGTCAGACGATTTGGATAAAGGGTACAAGTGGATGGCATCTTGTTTTCCATGAAGTGAAGGAACAGCTAATTAACACGGATGCTTTAATTGAATGGTTTCGCTTTAAATAAATAGAATAAAACAGCATTTTGACAAATATAGTAAGAGTGAAGTTTTTGTGATACACAGCGGTATGCTATTTAATACTTTTTAAATAAATCACGCAGATAGCAGTGAAAAATTTTGGTTTGGTTTAGTGTTTGTTTCAAAAATAGTTTGTTTGCGTAATCTGTGTTAGCACGGCTTCCGAACCGCTAGGAATGAATAATGAAAAAGTTGTGTGTATGACAATAAAGAAAATATTATTAATTTCAAAAAAAAAAATTTCTAGAAAAGGAACGTACAGACATTTTCACTAGATGCTTAAATAACCAAATGACATTATCATCACCATGTAAACAGGATGAATCGCGTGTATTCACTGGTAGAGAGAACCAATGTTGAAAAGAGTAAGACATTTTTTTATTTTCGACATGATAGGTCAACCGACATTTTTAATAAAACATCTAAATTTACTGTGTCTGGTAGAATATAATCTGTGGTAAAATTTGCGCAGCACTGGTAAATGTTTTGATAATCGCAAGCAACGTGACATGTTAATACGTAATAGTGCTGTTTCATGTTGACCATATGAATGTTGTTAAATCTACAGCGATTGTGGCGGATGAGTTGAATGAAGTAGGAAGAGCTGAATTGTTTATAGTACAAAAGTATTGTTGAACGACTGTATTAGATAAATAGTCTTATTGATATACGAGCACGAAAACTACGTGTTAAGGTAAAATGTTTCTTTCCTACCACTTTATAGTTGAATGTCTAAAAGGAACGAGAATTGAAGGATAAAATAAAAGCTTTTAAAATATGGGAAAAAGATGCTTACGAGGCATTGAGGCATCATGCCGAAACATTAATGCGCCACGCTATACTTCGTATCAAAAAGTAACAATGTGTTGTTTTTAAAAGTATTTTATTTTTTTTTTGTTACAGTATAGTGGAAAAGCAGGCTTCTCAGGCAAAAACAGTTTTAGATACTTCTGAAAGCGTTATGAATCTATGTAGTCAACAAAAATCACAGATAGAAAAACTGTTTCACGCTGCCAAAGTACGTTGAAGTCTATCTTTTGATCAACAGTGCTTCTCTTTTAAAATGTTCAATAGTTGTCAAAAATACATTGTTATAATACTTTTGCTTCAGGAACCTCAACGACTTTTGAAGGAATACAAATCACGACTTGATTCAGAAAGACGTCGTGGTAAGTTTTTAAATAGCTTACCATAACAGTATGATAATAGTAAAACAACATTTACATTCATGACGGGTCCACTTGTTGTGTTTACTTTTTATTAGGTAAATTTTTACGTCGTCGAGTAACTCAAATAGAAAAGGAAAATAACCGGTTAAGAGATATGTGTCAACATGAGACGTTTTCAAAGGAAGCGACATGTAACGTGACAGCAACGACTATGCTGGATTCAACGCTTAATGGAAAACAAATAAGTCCGTCTTTTAATTCACCAGACAATGTTTATAAGACCCGTATGTTAGATAATCCAGTAGAAACTTTTATTATTTTTGAATTAAACTTTAATGCGTTCAAAACAGACAAATTTGTTTCGCAACAAATAGAATCTTCACCTCATATTTCAGCAAGGGAATGTCAAGTTCTGTGTAAAAATAATTCTAGTGCTAACTATGGGTCACTATTAGAAGCTGAGGAAAAAAGCAACAAAGGTTTACCTTCTAAAGAATCGAGTAATTGTCATTTGACAATTGCTCCTTATAAATGCAGAGTGTCAGGTTATACAAGTCCTCATACAATAAAGGAATCTTTACGGCTGGTCGGTGACGTTCCATCTTTTTTCAGTCGTGAAAAAGCAAGTGAAATTTATACTGTTTGTGTTCATAAGTGCTGAACCTTCTCTCCTCTAATTTCATATATTTCAGGAAAATAAACAAGGATATGAATGGATACATGAAAAAAAAAAACATGTCGATCTAGCTCAAATTATTCCAAAAGTTTCCAATTTCAGCATATGTAATCAAAATTTTTATAGTTTGCAAAGAGAAAAAGCGTTGTACAACTATAGAGAAGAACCGTATGAAAAAAGCATTTCAGTGCCAGGTCATTTGAACATGATTCAACGCAACGTTTTTACCAATACAAAACGTCAAAGTGAACAGCTTGAAGGCCTTGGTAAAAATGCGGGAACTGAGATAAAACAAAAGAGTATAAGTCGTCAAGTATTACTAAACCCACATACTTTATTAGGTCACTCAACACAATTAAAAAAAAAGACTTCTCCAAAACAACGCGTAGATCGGTGGACAATTAAAAAACTGCCTGGTTTACCCTATCAACCAAATGCTATTAAAAGCATGGGGGATTTGAAGAAACAAGATACAAAGATTTTTGATTTTTCCAGAGAAGACTCATCTTCAATTCAACGATTTCTACAATACGGAACAACTAAAGAGAAATCATCGCAGTTCCGCTCAGTCACACTGCCGCCTGCTTTTTCGTTTAGTAGGCCCAAAAGAAACGGTGTTAACAGCTTATCTATTCCTCCTACTATGAATGCTTTACGTGAGCAGTTTTAAAAATATTCTTCAAAAAAATTGTCTTTACGTATATCAGGAAACAATAGAATGTTTACAGCGCTTCCTCAAATCGATAGTGATCGACAAATAGTCGAATCAGCTACAATGCTGCAAAAGCTGGCTCACCGAATTAAAGTACGAACCGAATACTATGTCCTGCAATAAAAAAAAACTTTCTTTCTTTTTGCTTATAGATTAAAAAAATGTTGCAAAGTGTCAAACTATAACAACAATAGTTTCAGTGAAATTCTTTTTACGAAAAAATAGACACTTGTTAGGGAGAGCATTCTGAGACCTATAAAAGAATTTTTCAAATGTCAAAAAATGTTTGCTTTACTTTTTAGCCGATGGTTTTACTGGTGTTTACTTTTCAGCATAACAAAATTATAATGAGTAAACAAACTGTCAACATTGTGTCCCCCATTGCGTTGCTATCTGAACAAGAAGTATAGAGTAAAATAAAAAAACTACAAGCCTTTGCAATCAGCATTGACCGGTTTAATCGCATGTCAGTGTTGAAAAGAAAAGAAAAATAATACTTTTTTTAGTAAATGAGTTTATATTTACTTGATTTTTTTAAATTAAAAGCTACAACGACATGTCATGCTATGCAATAAGTACATTTTTCGTTTTATTACGAATGTCGTGAATGCAATAAACTTTAAAAAAATTTTTGGAATGGATGCATAACGCGATATAAGTTCGAGTAGAACCTTTTTTCTGCATTGCACATGTGAATTACAATTTAACTCGATGTGAAGTTCTGCTTCAACGATACGTCACTACATTAGTCCGACCTTTCATAAGAAAAAAACACAATCTATTTTTTAAGATTAATATTAAGAAAATAAAAGACAAACCCATTTAACTTGAGGACCATATTTTTTTGTTCATCACTGAGGTTTGCAGGAGTTTTAAATCCCCAGTGTATTATAAGATCTCCATGCCCATCTTGATGTATTCGTTTCAACCCCTTCAAGTAACACCGGAATAATAAGTTTTTACTAGTGATTATATTCTAGCAGTTTCAACATTACTTTTCCTTTAATTCTTTTACTCTTCCCAATATCTTCTCCGGGGTCCAATTTTATTGTTATAGGTTGGTTTAAAGTGGGCACTTCAATGGTGTCACCTAATAGCAACTACAAACATCTTGTGATGTACATTTATATCTTGCACAATAAGTCATGATTTTGCTATTGATAAGCGTAATAATAAAAATAAAAAAAAGATTTCTAAATTAACAACATCCTCAGCAAAAGCCATGAATTGAAAACAAAGATGGTTATGAAACAGTCATATTGTTTAACGAAATCGTCAATGTATATTTAAAATAATAAAGTGGATAAAAATATTGAAAATACTTTGTCAGCTTACTTGTTTAAAAGTCAAAGGCACCGTTATATATAAATCATCTGCTTCAACTTTAAAGTGGGAATGGGGTTTCACGTTAACCTAAATATGATATATAAAATAGTTTCTTTAGGTAATTTATTCCTTTTATTGAAATTTTTTTTCAAAAAAACATTAGGATTGTATATTTTATTAAAAAAAAATAAAGAGAGATTTTTAGTTACACATTTACCTTTACGAATAGATCTCCGGAGATATTTTGATGAGAACTTGCGTGACCCTCATTGGGTACACATATTTGCATCCCATCTCGAATACCTAAAATATTATAGGTCACTTAGGGTGATAGTTTTGACCAAAATACCTGGGAAAATATAAATATTTATTATAGAATCTTGTAGTTGAATTCCGGAACCGTTGCAATCTCTGTAAAATACATACAATACTTTGAACATTCTCAAATTACAGCACATTTGAAATACCTGCAAGGCATTGATATAATCTGACCTGATCCTTTACAATTAGAACATTCCGTGGCAACGACAAAAGACCCATGTTCACGTTTATTAAGACCCGAACCTTCACATTTGTGGCATTGCGATGGTGTATAACCTGGCGAACATTTGTTTCCATGGCATGTGGAGCATTTTTTTTTTTTTTTTAAATGAATATATTTTTGACATCCTTTTACCGATTCCATAAATTCAACGGAGATTTCGGTCTAGATTTAGAACATTGATACAAAAAAAGTTCAGATAAACAAAAAATTTTAATAAAAAAAACTCTCACAACTAAATGTTCACCACGAAGATTTGATGAGTTGGAATAACGAATGTTATTTTTAAACAGTGTATCTCTTAGGTAACTATTTATATCAGAAATATTAAAAGAATCGGCGTAGGATTGAAAGCCATGATCAAATGAAAAAGTATCACCATAATGTGATTCCGATTGAAAACGATTTTTGTTTACGCTATTAGTAGCCTGAAGAAGACTTTCATAGGCGGACGTTAACGTTGCCATATTTTGTGCTGCATTTTTATCAGAACAAACATCCGGATGATACTTCTTTGCAAGTTTGCGATATCGAGCTTTGATTTCTGCTAAAGAGGCATTTCTAGGTAGGTTTAACACTTCGTACGGATCTTTAGAATTGGTACTTGCAAAACCACGACATGTCGAATATTTCTCTGCAATGTTGGTGTAATAAAAGCAACGAATTGTTTTTTTTTGCAAAATATGAAGGATTTATGAAAAAACAGTACCAAGAAATGAAATAGACGTATAGGGTAACATTTTTTTTTTAGAACTAAGATTGGTACTATAACATGCCCATTTCAGAATACTATTCGCTGCAGTAGCGGATAAAAACTTTTTCGATGGAATGAATTGCCATTTACTATATAGTTTATAAAAAAAACATAAGTGTTGTTGCATATTGATCAAACTTTCAACTATATATTGAATCTGTGAAATTGCATTCATACAAAAACAATTATAGTTTCATCAAGTGTAAACTGAAAATATTGTGAAATTAGTATCAACAACTAAAAAATTAGCTTTATGACTCAAACAATGCCTTACTTCTAGCTTTCTATTTATGTGGCCAATAATGATAACTATATTCTATGTTTATTTTATTAATAAATCTGCCTTGTCAGATGAACCTAATAAGTTTGTGTAGGTACTTAGTGACTTGTGCAGATGTTGCTCTTTAACAAACTGTAGCTCCATACAATCTTTCCAAAAAATTCTATTAATTCTAACACAACATGAATTCTTCAAAACAATATTTTGTTATCAATAAATAGCTCTGTATAGTAAAATTGATTTTTGCTGACAGAAGAACAATTCTATCTTTCTAAAGTCAACACTTATCAAAACCAATATTTCTTGAATTAGTTGACATTTTGTTAACTAAAACATATTGAAACTTTCGATCTGCATTTATCAGTACGTTTTACAATATTTTCGATGTAATGTGTACAGTGTGATTTGTTTTTTCTTATAATATTTTAGTTTTTTGAATAGATTCAGGCTCTTATTTTTTTGTATATCTCTTCAATTTACTTTAAATTGGTTCATTTCCTATTAATCCTTATTTCGTTGTGCGCATCACACTGGGTCAAAATTTTTCTACAAAGTGCCGTGTAACAAGTCGCAAATCGGAGGTTACACGACACAATACTTTTAAAAAAAAGTTGGATAAACCCAAAAAAAAATTTTTTTTTTTTCTAACTTTTAAGAATAAACCTAAAAAAATTAATTCAAAAATGTCCGATCCTTCATCGGGCTCTAATTCCATAAAGGTAAAATAAAGACAGACTATCAATTTTACTTTATTCAATGCTATTATAATAGGGTACAGCGGATGCTTCTTCCCAACCGCAAAGTAAGACAATGTTGTCATTTGCAGCTGTTTTTATAAAAGGTTTTCACTGATATGATCATATCTTTTTATAAAGAGGATAAAACAAATCAACTTGTTGTGCATCCCCTTCATGGTGACACCAGTGAATCAGGAAGAGATTTATTGGATGATCTTCCAATATCGTTTCCTTTTTCCACCAAACGCCCTAGAGATTTAGGAGCTGGTTTAAGCTCTGGTTTAAAAAGTGCAGCAAAGGGTATCGGTCTTGGAGTAACTTCTCTTGTAGTTGCACCTACCTATGGTGCTATTCAAGTATAAAATCTTTTGATTGACCACATATGAAATTCGATTTACGTGCAGGAAGGTTTCGCAGGATTCCTTAAAGGTCTTGGTGCAGGTGTTGCAATGGCAATAGCGTTTCCGGTAACTGGATTGGGTATTGGAATAGCACAAGCAGCGCGAGGTGTGATCAATACTCCTGAAGCAGTTATTGAAAGAAGGGCAGGGAAAAAATGGGACAAGGAGAAAAGAGTTACAATTTTATAGTTTTTCTTATATGAAGAAAATTAAATATTAATCAATTTTTCCTTTAACATTAGGAATGGAGAGATCGTTGGTACTCTATTGAGACTGAAAAAGAGGATTTAGAAGCACGTCAACAGAAGCTGGAAGCGGAAAAACAAAAAAATATTTTCGCCAACCAAAATAAAAAAATCAAAAAAACTGCCGACTCATCTCAAAGTTCCGCTAAGCGTCAAGTGGCAGATACATATTATTATGAATTATTAGGTGTTGAACCGAATGCTTCACCTATTGAAATAAGGTAGGCATGAAATGGTTGGTTATTATTTTCATTTTTGGTTTTTAAATATGTTTTTAGAAAAATGTATTACAGATTAGCACGAGAGTGTCATCCAGATAAGCATCCTGATGATCCTGAAGCCAGTGCCAAATTCCAAGCTTTAGGAGATGCCTATCAAGTACTTGGAGATCCTCAACGACGGGAACGTTACGATTTAAATGGAAAAAGCGTCTTAGATGATATGCCAGTTGTTGAGTCTAAAGTTGTTTTTGTAATGTTATTTGGCGCAGAAGAATTCGAACCATTTGTTGGGCGTGTAAGTTCCTATTAGAAATATCCTTACGTCGCTGAACAAGAAAATGTGCTTTTTTACTAATTAATAGTTACGTCTTGTGAGTACTATTGAGTCATCGGATTCACCTGAGTTAACAGGAAAATTAGCGGAGGAAGTACTTGAGTTAGAGCAGAAACGTAGAGAACTTAATCTGGCTATTCTTTTGCGTGAACGTATAGCCCCCTTTGTTAATGGCAGTGTACATGAGCGTGAACAATGGCGTAAAGTCATGCATGAACAAACAAAAGAATTATGTATGAAAGCTTTCGGTGATGGTATGGTTGAAGCAATTGGTTGGACTTATGAAAATTATGCGTATCAATTTCTGGGTAATTGTTCTACAAATTGAACAAAATTTGTCGAACAATTAGATGTTATAGGTAACCTGGATTCGTTCCTCGGCTTAGGAGGACGTTACGCTAAAATACAAGCCAAAAATAGAGAAATGACAAATTTTTGTAGAATAGCAAGTAATCGTGATATGTTTTACATTTATTATCAACTACCTACTTTGATAACTTTTTAGCTACTGCTGTAAGAGCTTCGTTGGCAGCGAGACGTTTGACGAAAATTAATGGAAAAGCTGATGAAGCGGCTAGAAATAATGAAAAAAAAAGTGAAGAGAATACAAAATCCTCAGGAGAAAAACGTACGCTATATTTTAAATGAAGTTTACTATTCTTTTGAATCAAATAAACAATTTCACATATAAATTTTTTTTTATATAGAGCCTGTAACATCAACAGTTGAAGAACAAAAAGCTCGTGAAGAAGTAATTTGGTGGTTATTTGAATGCTGTCAATAATGTGTTGTTCAGGGAGCTAAACAACTGAAAGAAACGTTACCTCTTTTATTTGGTACTATGCTAGAACTTTGTCTTGTAGACATTCAAAATACTGTTCGACAAGCTACAAAAAAAGTAACTTAATTTTTAAAATTATTTTTATACTGTTTTTTTTACAATAAATTTATATGGTCAGATTTTAAAAGATATGTCGACAAGGATTGAAATTCGAAGGGAGCAAGCTAAAGCATTGATTGAATTAGGGCAAATTTTTCAGGATGAAGCTAATAAATTCAAGCAAGGAAACAAGGATAAAAAGGTTGACGTATTTAAACACATGGAGGACGCATATATAAGGGCAGCTGTTGAAGCTGACAAAGGTAACAAAACGCCAAACACAAACTTTTAAAAACCAACGCGTAGCTTTGATATGCTGCATGTTTGAACCAAAACTTTTTTTGGGAGGCGCATCAAAAATTCAATAAATAATTCTCTTCTTTTCTGTTTACGTTAACTAATTTTTCAACTTTATAGTAATTCATGTAAATGGTGTTTTTCTTTTCACTAACACGATTTTACAATAAAAAATAAAAACAAAGAGGTTTTCAATACAGTTAAGAGGTGCTTAAATTATGTAACAAAAGAAAAGTTTCCCCCATTGTGACTTGTTCATTATTTTTTTTAAAAGATTCATCATTTAAGAGTTTAACTTGTTGGAGTTGTTCATTTTCTAACAAATCGTTATTTAAACGATCAGTATACAAATCAAGAGTTTTATACGCCTGTGCAGAGGATGCCGATTCAAATTTTTGAGTGTTACTGTTTGAGTTATTCGGAGACAAAGTTGCTTTTTCTACAGTCTCTACAGCTGACTCTGCGACACTTTCACCGGCAACAGATGCTAAAGCCATCCAATATGGATTGGATTGAAAGATTTCACTATCAGGAAACGTCGGTGAGAAAAGTGGATGTTGGCACATCTGACCACTTAGTAAAAACGTTTTTTTATTTCGACTCTTTATTTTGTAATTGAGAGTCATGCAAACTTAGTCTGACCCAAGAATCTCTTTTACATGATTTAAAATACAGATGTTCATTTTTTAAGAAAACCTTTATTTGCAATTAACATTTTCATATGTTTAGCTTTTGCTACAACTTTATCTGCGTTTTTTTTCGTGATACTGGCGGTACTTTTAAATCAAATCAAGCCAATTGTGTCGTTGTAACTTTAAACGCTAAAATAAATATTGCTAATATTCTTGGAGGGTTTTCCTCTTGAACTAGCGTTAAATTTGTCTTCTCATGTCAGCTTTGTAGTGCTAGTAACATTCTTTTTCTTGAAGATAAAGGTGTTTTTACTTTAATTCCAAAGTGTTACGAGAAAACAACAAGGGAAACATCCACTGTACCCACAGGTTATAGTGAACTTGATTAAAATTTTCTTATTTATTTAAATTATGTAAAAAATCATTCTGATTTCAAACTTTGAAAAATTTTTGAAGTCGTTATAGGAAATACACAAGAGGAGTCCATTAACAATACAAAACCTTATAATCTTACTTTCCATGTGAGTCTTCTATTTTTTAATCCTTTTTTAGTAGACGAGACGACTAAATTTAAATAAATAATTTCTTTTCATGCTGTAAGGTATATTATGGACTTCGGTTTTTTTAAGAAAATATTTAATAGTGTAGAAACAGCTAGTAACTTTTGGGAATATACGTTAAAGGTTTTTTACAAAGTATCTGCTATCAAAAGCATAAAACTAAGCAATCATAAACTGTTTGTAGTAAAGCTGAAACTTTGGCTTTTTAATCACTTTTTTCGCGGAAAACCAAACATTCTCACTCATTGTTAAAGAATAGAAACCTTTACTTCGATTATGTAGCATAAGACGACTAATAACCTTTATGGCAACTCCAAACTATAACTTTGGAATGACAACCTCAGCTTTCAACGAATTCAACGAAAGTATTTACCTATGTGTTAGATGAAGTTGACTCGAATGCGTAAGACCTTTTATAAGAATATTCGTTTATCCTTGTACGTCAGTTGCTTTATAGGTGCATTTTTAAGGTATTTACATTTTTAAAATTACATAGATAATTTTTACTACATTTCTATAAGAAACCGTGACGAATCTTTGGTATCTTCATTAAAAAATAAACTGTTTAGTAAAATAAGATTTGATTTTATTATAAATTTCCTATTAATTTGTATACAAAAGTGTATTGTGACTAATGTTAAAATTTATTTAACTTTATTATAAAAATTTTCTAATGTGTTGGTTTATTTTTATGCATCATAAAAAATTTTATGAATTTTTTACGAAAACGCTGCAACCCTTTGCATTAATTTTTTTATAAAAACAATGTTTTTACTTAAGGGAATTAATCGCGTTATTTGTCAATATTGACTTTGATCATGAAAAAATGCTAAAGACGTATGCAAACGTTCTATTAGTTTACGCCCTTCTTGCGAAACAAAAAAAAGATTTGATTAGATATATATTTTCAACCTTTATATAAATTGCTATAATTTTAAGTGTACAATTATAAACGAATTTTATTACGGTTTACTAATCCTGAATATGGAAATTATGAAAAAACGCTGATTTCATTTTCTTATTCGCATTCTTCTATTATCATTAAGAGTTGTGAAATAACGTATAGGCTTTTCGAAGACGTTGCGCTCGATCTCGGAAGGATGTGCGTGATAAAGCTGGCATAGCAAAAGCACACATGCGCTGCACTTTCAGGACTTACTTTGATTGTTTGAAAAACTGAAAGGTTATGGAAAGCTTTTCAAAGGAAATTCTTCCAGATGAATTCTACCGCAGTCTTGTAACTACAACGTTTTGTGCTGCTCAAATACATTTGACTGAATGTCAAAAGGTAGTGATCATATTATCTAAGTTGTGTCCCTTGCCAACGCATTTAAAACACTTAAAACGAGTAGCAAAAGCTCCACATCATGAGTTCTGTTTCGTCAAAGGACAATTTGATTGTGTTGAATCTGGCGCAAATAAATTTCAGAAGGAGACTTGTTTTGTTTTAATCGCAAAAAACGAAGTAATAGATTTTTAATCAGTAGCTTTGCACTGTTATGTTGTTTGTTTCTAATTATATCTTATTTAGTACGATTTTAAAAGTGCCTTTTTTATTCTTAGTCAAATCACTGAAATTCTTGTTTGTATGATGCTTTTAAACACTGATTATGGTTTCATGGACGAGAACTTGTTTTTTTCACAGGCTTTTAGTGAAAAAATGCTTCATCTTGTTTTCAAAAAATCTGACGTACTTCCACCTATTTATAAAATACAAGTGCCTTCGCATGAACCGATAACATATGAACAATACATTGCTTGGAACCATTTATGGCCTATGTCGTGGAGAAGACCGCAATGGAATCCATTAGTGTTTAAGAAAATGTAAATTAGTTTTTCAACACATAAAACTTTAATTTTGATTGTATATAGCCCACGAGTAAAGTCTACCATTTTAAAATTTATGCACCTCTTATCTAATGATACAAAAAAATGTGATCCTATATGTTCAAATAGCTGTATTCTGTGCTTGGGAGAAAGTGTTATTGCGTCTGCTGAACACAAAAATGAAGATATCAATAGTTCCAATATAAATCAACACCCATTATACTCTCATCATGTTGTGCTGCAAGCTTTGTCTAGATTTTCTCAAGCCATTCGTTTTCAAAAAAGTATTGTTTGTAAAAAGACAAAGAGACTACCTGTCATTTTAATTAAAGATGAAAGACCTCCAACCTCAAAAATAACTCAGGTTGGTTTTTTTGTTCTTTTAACAATTTCAAATAAATTTGTAGTCTTTTATTTTTAAACAATGCCATCATATTTAAAAAATAGGGCGATTAAAGAAAAAAAAAAACATTTAAGATATCATTATTAGTTCTTAATGTTAAATTGTTTTTGGTAGTAACTTTCTTTTCAATAAAGACGATTTCTTACAAAATATGAACGCATAATTTTCTTTCTCTTTACGTGTCGATATCAATTCAGATGGGGTTTCCAAAACCAAATGATCCGTGCCAAAACGACAATGTAAAACATAGCCACACAACAAGAAGTATATTTTTGAAAACGGATCCAGATAATCTCATTTTACAAAAACAAAGATTGAATGAATCACAATATTATGCCACCGGAGCTGTGGCCTACTTATCAAGCGAACCGTGTATAATGTGCGCAATGGCACTTCTGCATAACCGAATATCTGTAGCCATATTTCCATCTGGAACTGAAAATAAAGTTTACGGCGGTCTTGGAGGTTGCATATCCTTGCATACAAACGGACAGCTTAATCATAGATTTCATGTACTTGTTGTGAAAATAAAATGATGGTTTATGCATTATAAATTTCACCAAAAAAATTAATTAAGTACTTAACCCCATTTTATTAAGCTAGTTTCTGTGTCTTATATAAGCTATAAAGATAAAAGATCGTTTTGTTAACAATTCTGCAAAATTTTTTTATTAGATTTAAAAATTAGAAACATCAAGAAAAAATACATAATATTTATAATGACTTTAAAAATTCTACCGTTTATAAAAATAACTTTTTAAACATAGCTGCTAAATATTAAACAAATCTCTGCAATTTAAAACAACGGAGTAAGAAATCAGTGTTGGAACAGCAACATGAGTTAAACACATTCCATGTTACATGAAGCTAGTTAATGATTTTTTCGACTGGTTGTATTCGGATACTGGTCATTTGAAATGTAAAAACTATTTAAGTAATATAAACACCGGCGACCTGTTTAAGTGGATTTAAGGTCCAAATAAACCATACCCTTGATGATTGCTAAATCGTCACTGTGTTACTCAGATTCTTTTGTGTGACTGTATATACTATATAATTTTAGCTTCGTTTTATCTCTGTCAAATAATCTCTATAGGTCGTCATAAGGTTTAGTAATTTTCATAAGTAGAGATTGTAACGTGATGTATAATGTAAAAAAAGGATTAAGAAAAATGCATGCTAATAATCAAAACAATAAGATAATTACATGATTTCCTCTGGTTTTCAATTCATGGAACTTCAGCTGCCGTAAAAATTCATGATTTCTAGGAATGTCTTATGCAAGAAATCCGAATACATGTCATTTGACCCGTTTTACTATGCAGTAAAAATGAGACGAAATTTATAACTTATTACTATTTTTTAAGCTTTGTTGATATAACTTCAGCCCCTGCATAAAATTTTCCCAATTCAAACCACAAGGAGTATAAACACAAACAGCCCCCATGTTTTTATTCGAATTCATATTGCGAACATCCTCAATATTTTCGTATAAATTATCATAAAAAATTATATCTGTTAAATTTATATTAAGTTTTTCACAAATTGCGGTCAAATGTTTTTGTTTTGTTCGTGGATAACATTCCGTAATTGTTATTATTTCCCTGAGACTTATCAATGTATTTTTATCATGCGGTGAGAGAATATGAAATCCCTTCAACGCTTCTTCGGCCCATCGAGCCCGTGTAGTTCGCGAAGCAATGCAAATTTTACTTTGATTTTTGATGGAGTATAAATACGAAAATATTGCGGAAACGTCTTTGAAAAGCCACAAAGCCGGCCCCTGCTTTTTATATGTTTTCAGACCATTGTCTTTTGATTTGATGATATTTGTTGGGTTGTAATCATACATTTCATCCAATACTTTCACCGTTTTTGAATTTTTATTTGACCGACTACATTTAGAATTAAAAAAAAAGGGAGGACCTCGAGTGCAATCAACGTCATTACACCATAAAGTATCGTCCAAGTCAAAGACAAAGCATTTAGGCAATGTGGGTATGACATCTAGCTTTAGTGTAAGAAATGGTAGAGGTTTACCGTACGTTACCTCAGTTAGCCCATCCTTCACACTTTTCTTTTTATTGTCAGTTGACCGAATTGATAGTAAATGTTCCTGCATTGTAATTTTTTTTTTGTAAAATAACTGGATTTTCTAAAAAAAAATATCTCTAACTCTAATTGGTAACAAATAACTCTATCTTAATCTGAATTAAAATTTCTATTAATTTTTTTATTGATTAATTGATAAATGAAGAAAGAATTTAATTGTTGTTCCATCGCTTGATTATTAGCTATTTTTTATTTAATCGTGTTCAGGAACAAAATATTAAAAAAAGAAGGTGCATGCATGAAACAATCAGATTCAAAAAAGTAAAGGTTAAAATGGATTACTTTACATAAATTCATAGAACCACCTAAAATAACTTATAACAATTTGCTTCATATTTATATTAAGCAAATTTTTTTCATTTTTAGTAATAAATTTTATATGATAAATAGTAATTTCTTATTCAGTGAGGAAATGTCGTTTCAAGAGCAATTACATCCATTCGTTTTTAATAAACTGAAATTTAACTCAATTATACCGTAATTTGTTCCGCACTTGTTTACGTTTAACTTGTCACAATAAATTAGAAACTGCCGCATCTCTAAGACAATGTCAAATTATTTAACCATTAAACTTCGGTAAGTGTATTGAATGGGTTTTATTAAATAAGTTTCACAGTTCTTTTTACTCTTCCAAAGTTTGCTCGGTTTTCCATTACAAAAACTAGTATACTCTAAAAAGACAAAAAAATGAAATTCCTTAATTTGTTCATGGGTTGAAACAACAAAAAATTTAAAATAAACACTTGCAACCTGTTACTTGCGGTCAAATAAAATTTTTTTAATTATTTTTTATAATTTATGGTTTACACGTTTCTTCAACAATTTTTTTTTTTGGAAAGAAATAATAATATTTAAGATATAAAAGAACACTATTACACATTTTTATCAAGAAAAATTAAAAAAAATAAACGTTCTTAATATCTTCTTTACAAGAATTGAATTGTCTAGAAAAGATGAAAAAAGATTTATATGTGCAAGATATATTCACTTTTTAAATAAACTTTTATATAATAAAAAACTCTGAGTACAATAGAAAATTTTTTCATTCAATAATGTTGAATGGGAGAACTGGATTATATTAAAATTAGACACACTAATATTCGAGTTAAGTATCTGACGTTTGGGCATCTAGGACTAGTTTTAATCAAATGGTTAATTTTTATAATTAAAAAAAAAACAATGAAGCCGAATCAGTCCTTTTATAGTTTTTTTATTTTTTTTATGATTCTTATATCTGTGCACTTTTTAGGTAGTATACAATCAGAACTTCCAAAAACAGTCAAAAATGAAAGATTAAATATCCTACCTAAGCCAATGAATGAGTCAGAGGCTTACACACGTGGGTTGCCTCTCCTTGCATGCGATCTATCCTCGGTATCTAATGGAAAATCATTTAATACCAGTTACGAAAAAGAAGTTTATTGCACTTCACCAGATATTGAAATCGAAGATGTTAATAATACAAAAGATATAGTTGAATGCACTATACCAGTTTACTATTGGAATCCTTATTATAGATGCTACAGTAAAGTAAATATACCGTATTTTCCAACACGACACGAGAATGTTGATGTAATGACAAGACGGGCAACCTTTTTCGTACCTATTTCGTTTAAAGGATTAACACAGTTATGGTTAAATGACTTACCATTATTTGGTTACAGATCAATGCAACCCTATATTATAAGTATTCTTAATGGAGGCAATCTTACTCTAAGAATCATTCCATCTTAATCCACTGTTTTACGTAGTGAATTTTTTTTTAGATTATCGCTTAATCCTTGTTTAACATAATCTCACCTGATATAAAGTAATTTTTTTTATACTTTTTTCTCATCAAATTATCACTCGATATGGCATGAACAAACATAACCTTATTGCTATTTATTAAATTACAGAGAAAATGTTGTGTATTATAAGTTATTAAAAGATTGTCGTATCCATATTTGAGTTAAAAAAACATAGTTAAAATTTACGTTTTTATAAAACGAGAGTCAATGTATCGCATAATTTTTTTGGGATTAAGTATGTTTATCGTGTGTTTTCAAAAATTTAAATCTGAGGCTACTTCTAATATAAGTTTCTCTAGAATTTTAAGAAAAAACTCAAAGATGTTGAGACAGAACATCACAGATAAATTTTCACAACAAATTTTACATAATGTCGGCGTCAAGAAAATAAGTAACATTTCGTCAATACTACATCCATCATTAGCGTATCAAAGAAGTTTACTTGAAATGGATTCTGATGTGGAAAATTACTATATCCCGATTCAGTACTATAGCCCCTCGCTTCAGAATTATGAAAAACGTTATATAAAAGTGTCCGAAACCGATAAAGTGGAAACTGTAGCTGTAAGAGCCGCTAAATTGACAAGAGGAATTATACCTCCACAACGTGCCATGTTGTTTTTAAACGATGAAAATTTACCCGCTTCTAAGCGATTACTACCATACTTTTACAACAGTGTACAAAATGGGGGAATTTTAGAATTAGACTATAAGTGGAAATTCCCAAAGCCTTGTAATCCGTATATATCTTCTCCCTAATGTATCGAATTAAAGAAAGTTTCAATTGCAATGTTAACTAGATAGATTGTAAATTTTTTTTCTCACAGTAACGACAGGTTCATGTAAACAACATATTTATTGAATTACATCGATGACACAATGTTAAAATAATAAAAAAAAGTGAATCCACAAGAAAAATACAAAGAATGCAACAATTTTCCTTTACGATTGAAAGAATTTTGCTGCTCTACATAAAGAAAATAAATGGACTACGCATTACTTGAGTATGTAAGGCTTTCTAAAGTTTTGTTAAGAGATATCATATAGACCCTTTTACTTAATTTAAATTAATGTTGTTGTGTGTAATTAAAAAAAATCAATATGTGTCTAATTAACAGTATATAATTATAAAGGAAATAAGCAATATGCAACCCGGAAAAAATGTTGATCAAATGCTTTTATTTTGTTCTAAATTAATAGAAGCAAAGGTATATTTTAACTATATATTAAAAACGCCTTAAGACTATTGTATGCGGAAAATAAAGAAAAAACTATATGAGAATGCCGCCTTTGTGTTTTAACAAAGTGATTTAAAAAAAGTTCAGGTATCTATTGCGAAGAAGAAAACGTTAACCGAAATCAATGAATACATAGCATGAATAGTAATCTAAAATCATCTAATATGAACCCTTAATATTTATTGGTTTACTTTCTTAAACCAGAACACAAAGTCTTTCGACGTTCTAAATTTTTTCTTTTAACTTAGATTTAGTAAAAAAAAATGAACGCATCTTTTAATTCTGAATAAGGCATAAAGAAAAAATAGCACACACGTAAGGCTTGTTGAGTACCATGGTAATTAAAATTCCTGGAATAATAACCTCGCTGTAATTTAGCCAATATTCCTTTATGGATTGTGTGACATGGTAAAAATAAACCTTCGTAGAGCATTTAGTGAGTTTAAATTATTTTAAAATTAAGTAGCAGATTATTTTTTTTGAACAAGCTTTGGCGACATAAATTATGATGTTTGTTGTAAAAATCCGAATTGTGTTGTACAACATTTCTTAAAGTTCAAAGGATTGAGTTAGGTAAAAAGATAGTAATAGAGTTTAAATCATTTGAGATGTACTAGAGATGGTCATGTTTAAAAAACTTGAATGGAATTAAAGTTGAATCGATTTGATATTTCTTAATCAAAATGAAAAGAAGCAAAATCCTTACTAGATGAATTTTTAACCTGGATACAAAAAGTAGTAGGTAGGAAATTATGCAAAATACGATATCTGCTGGTACACTATCGTAGAAATACTAAGCATCCTGAAACCATTTAAAGAATACGTGTTAACAAAATTGAAAAAAAATTTTTCTTTATGATACACTACCAACCCACCCACCCAACCACCGACCACAGTTTTTACTAACGAATTCGGTATCTTCCTCTAATGGTCAAGTATAACGTGTTTTTTCAAAGGTGATATTTCGACATCAAAACGCATTTCCAGGGGAATAACAATGAATAAAACAACGATCTCATCGTTACCTGAGGGACTCGTGAACACAATTCGGCCTCACATATTGCGCGAAAAATTTCAGGCACTGATTAGGGCCTATTCTGTGGTAGTCGCCCTCAACTTTCAAGTCTTGGGTGAGGCGTCCATCCAGTTAACGTCTTCAATAGTCGACGAGAATTTTTATTCTATTTTGAAGTCTCAAACTGCTTTCTGTAAAAGTAACCAATGGCAAGTTAAGATTGATGAATTTTACTGTATTTAATATACTTGTTTCTTATTGAAAAATAAAAGAAAAGTTATTGAAAAATGAAGATCATCTTGTTCAAACTGGAAGCATGAATGACTGTAATAAGTACTACTATGCATTAAAACTTTTAAATTCTTTGAATATTTTTATGTTTCTATACGGCGCATACGGTAATTAAATAATTTTAGCGACAAAATATTTTCTACGAATTTTATAGTACACTCCAGTAATATTAAATGGATTAAAATTGTAACGAAATACTAAATATCTAATGGGTTAAATCAAACAAAAACTATTGACATGAAATATGGGTGTGCAAATAATTCATAAAGAAATTTATTTAAACTTTATATTAACCTAGTATCAGTTTTGGTCTTTTTGAAACGAAAACGTTTTTGTATGATGAAAAACAAACAAATGTACAAGTGTACATAGTAATTTTGGTGAATTTTTCTAGACTGAAACCGTCCAATTATTTCTAAGTAATTATTTTTGATCAAGCTAAGGTCGCAATTATCTATACAAAAAAATGTAAAGTAAAATAATGATAAGTTTGTACACATTAGTTTACGAAAAAATTAAGCATCCATTTAATTAATTTTATAGATTCTAAACTTCGCCTACATTTCATATATAGCCATGAGTATTGTATCGGATAACATGTTATACTGTTTTCGAATTCCTTAATTATTATCATAACAAATTTTAACAGAAACAATTTAAATTAATTTCAATGAATTTAAAGGAATTACGCTTACACTATGGTTGAAATTCACTGAAATGTAAAAGCTATTATAGAGCATAGACACCGTATATTTAGTCATGTGTAAAGCCACAAAAAGAACTACATATTGACTTAAAATAAAAGTCAGGACGAAAAACGAAGTCTAGTATCTCGAGTGTCAATTGCCTTCTAAATCAAAGTCTATATTATCGTGAAAATTAATATGTCTAGCACTGACAAAAATTTGAATAAATTATTTGTTTTGTTTGTAGCAACAGCGTATGTAAAATTATAAATAATAAATTTAACAAGAGAACCGAATAAGTCTATTTAATTGTACCATTTCCATATGACTTAAAATATTTAATTTGGCAATAAACTATGGAAGGCATTCCCTTCTAGAGATATGGTTTTTTGCTAATAGGAAAAAACCGATTATTGTTAGGTGAGTTATAAATAAAACAAGGTAGGCACAATATTTTTATGAACCGTAACGATAAGTTTTTAGTCGAAAAATACCACACCATTGTCTAACTAGTAAATGTTAATGTAAAAATAAACGTTTCTGTCTAAGGCATGATTAGCGTACACAAAAAAAATGAGCAATGTAAGTGAAAAGCATTATTCTTATACTAATACATGCCCCTTGTGGTTGTAACACGTATAATTTTGTTAAAATATTTTTTATACTCTGTACTAGGAAAATTATTTGTCAAAAATGGTTCTACATAAAAAGTGTTTACGATGTTATAATTAGAACGTCGGTTAATAAGTGATGGTAGAGAAAGAGTGATAATACCATGGTAAACCTTGATACGGTATTACGTCTCGTCTAAAAGCATGTATGTCGCTTTGGAGAAAAAGCATGCTTGAGAGGTTCGTCGTCATAATTTCTATCGGTCAAAGTTGAAACAATAGAACAAAGAGTATATGAAGTAATAGGAGTTTTTTAATTAGTATTTTTTTGGTTTTTGATAGATTATCTTTTGATTTAAATTTTCGTTTATTTTTTTCTTGTGCGTGATCAGTGTGTTAGACAAACACATCTAGACAAATTTTTTCGTATCTTGTTATATTCATTGATGTTCTTCAAAAGAATTTTAGTTGTACTTGTTGTTAGTGAATTATTCACTAATCTCAAACTAGTTCATAGTTTTCACGCTAAAGAAAACAAACAAGAATTTTGTTATTCTTCTCTGGATGTTGTGCAATTACAAGATGCAACATGTTCTTTTCATTCACTATGGAGTTCTATGGCAAAAGAGGCTCATTCAATAGCTGCTGCTATAAAAAAAATTGATAAGGATTCGCGTTTTGGAATTGCTACTTTTGGAGATAAAAGTTTGAAAAATCAAATTTTAGGGGAATCTGTACCTCGGCGCTTGGGCAAAGAAGGTGATTACTGTTTAAAAGTTGAATTGCCTTTAGTAAATAATAACCCGAAAACGGTCCATAAAATTTTCGATGAAGTCGCATCTGTAAAAAATAGAAAAGGTGGAGGTGGTGATTGGGACGAAGCTGTATTTGAGGCTATTTATCGTTTAGCTTTAACAAATAAAATTCAATGGCGCGATTATAAATCGCCAGATGGAACATACGTTTCTCGTGTAATAGTTGTTGTAACGGATGCTAAATCGCATATGAAGGATGATGTCCAAGGCATTTTAGGAAAACAACTTCCTGCTTTTGAAACAATTATTCAAAGAATAAAAGCTAGTAGCAATGAAAATATTGATTGTTTATCGGTAGAATACCCAGATCATAAAGATGTTATGGAGTATCTCAAGAAAAATCACATTTCGATCGTCTTCTTAATAGCTCGTGGTGAAGAACTTAAGGCTAAAAATATTCGGTTAGGATCACGATGGATTAATAGAAGGAGGCCTACGAATAATGTTGCTAAGTGGTATAGAGATATTTTTGCGAATCTAGATTTAGATGTTCCCATATATGAGTTCGATATGCAAGAGTCGAATCTTGCATCAAGTTTTCAATCGGTTTTAGATGAATTTCAAAAAAAGATGTGTATCAAAATAGCTGTTGAATCGGATAGTTACGAAAAAAATACGGAAGTGCACGATAGTAGCGAGTCTGTTGAGAAAAACCCCTTTCGAAATTGTAGTACGGAAGAAGAGCATTATCAAAATTTTGACAATACATTATTATTCGGGAAGTTTATTCTACATAATATAACCGAAAACGGAACTATTTCGCTGAGTTCAAGAAGAAAAATTATAGAAAGTAACCGATGTCAAAGTCAAACATTTACTGTAGATAACAAAAATAGTACAGAAAACAGTGGACAAGATGAAAATACATTGAAAAATACGCTTTGGGAGTATAACCAAAGCCATGATGCAGTTAATGAACTAGGTAAAAATGTTTCAGACGACGAATTGAATTCAGTTTCGTGTGGCGAATTAACATGCAATAAGAAAGAAAATTATGTGGATAAAGAAAACCATGCTTTAAATAATTCAACATTGCAGACATATAATACTTCTTTGAACGAGTTCTCAACTTTAGGAACATCTGAAACGTTAAATACCTCAGTTAGCGGCAGTGAAGAAAAGATACAAAATTGTTCTATTTTCCATTCGAGTGACTGTGCTAATTTAGTGGATGCATTAGAAACTGCTCCGGACCTCGCTGACGAAGTGTCTACGAAGTCTATCAAAGTAATAAGACCAAATTTAAGTGGAGGTACTCCAAGATTGTCTGCTGAAGAAGTATTAACTAACAACGTTGAACCTGCATTAGTTGAGAAAATCAATGACGTGCCAATACAACCGGCTCAAAATGTTTTAGATGGGGTTACTGATGATGTAACAAAAAAACAGGTTGATAACGGAACAGCGACGTTTATTGATAATGTGAGAAGTGAGCCTGCTGGTAAGGTGTCAACAGCACCTATTGAAAATGTATCCACAAATTCAATTGATGGTGAGAAAGCTATGTTTGTTGCCAAAGCGGCGACAGAACCTATAAAAACTGTATCAACGGAGCCAACTGATGATGTGGGAACTAACCTAGTTGATGACAAGTCAACAGAACCTACTAAAAATGGATCAACGAACTCGACTGATAATTCAAGAATTGAACTTGTTAATAATGAAACTGCAATATCCATTTATAATGTGGGGGTTAATTCAACTGATAAGGTTGTAAGAGAACCTACTCAATATGTATCAAGGGAACCAACCGATAATTTGAGAATTGGGCTTGTTGATAATGGAACTGCGCCATCCGTTAATGATGTGAACATCAAGCCAGTTAATGAAGTTTCAACAGAACTTATTGAAAATATATCCACAAATCCAACTGATGGTGAAGAAGGTAAGCCTGTTGACAAGGCGTTGACTAAAGCAATAAAACCTGTATCAACGGAGCCAACTGACAATGATGAAACTGAGCCAGTTGGTCATAAGTCAATAGACCCTACGAAAAACGTATTAACAAATAAAAATGATATTGAGGAAGCTAAGTCTGTTGACAAGGCGGCGATAGAACCTACAAAAACTGTATCAACGGAAACAACTAATGCTGTTGAAACTGAGCTAGTTGGTGATAAGTCAACAGACCCTACTGAAAATGTATCAACAAATAAAACCGATATTGAGGAAGCTCAGCCTGTTGACGAGGCGGCGACCGAATTTACAAAAACTCTATTAACGGAGATAGCTGATGATATAGGAACTAACCTAGTTGATGACAAGTCAACAGAGCCCACTGAAAATGGGCCAACGAACTCGACTGATAATTCGGGAATTGAGAATTTTGAAGATAAAATAATGCCATCTATTAATAGTGTTGGGGTTGATCCAATTGATAAGGTTGTAAGAGAACCTACAGACACTGTATCAACAAAGCCAACTTATGATATGGAAACTGAGTTTGTTGATGAGGCACCAAAAAAATTCACGAAGAATGTATTAACGGAGCCAACTGTTAATGCGGCAACTAAAGTAGTTGACAACGTGTCAACAAAACCTACTGATCGTGTTGAAATTGAGCCCATTGATAAGCCGACGACGGAACCTACTCAATATGTATCAAGGGAACCAACCGAT